>NW_020955934.1:587514-634947 GCF_003031625.1 Empidonax traillii
TTTTTTTTTTTTTTTTTTTTTTAAAAGAGATTCTGGGTTGCCTGATTAATGCCAGCTGATATATAAATACTTAGGCCTATGTGCTGCATTTGTCCTGGGAGTGTTCACTATTTTGATTAAAAAATCAAATAGTAAACTGCATGAGATGCATAGAAAGCATATTCCAAAAAGGGCTCTCTTGCCAGTTTGAGAATGTAAGAACATGAAAATGAGCTCATTACTTCTGAGGGCATGCAGATGTCATATAAATTTATACTGCAAACCATCACCATTTAAGCTAGATAGCTAAACATACATTCCTACCTGCTAGAATTTGTAAGGGTACCAAGACCATGGGAAGAGCCTGAGGATGAAGACAGTGGCCTTGATAGGCTGAGAGAAATCCCACCTTTTCAGTACTGTGAGAACCAGAAGCAGTAGGGCCAGGTAATGGGAGATATTTGGGGGTCAGGCATATTTTGATGTATATTCATGATCTTTTAATTGCTGGAGCCATCGATAAAAGTCTGAAAACACTGGAGCTTTCTTTGCTGTACTGGGTAACTCCAAATGCTGACGGTAGGAACAGGGATTTCATGTAGAAGCGATATTACAGGATACCATTTGATGTTCGAGGTTCAAAATGAATGGGGCAAATTGTTAGAAGATTTTCAGAGGTATTGCCATGGGGTGACAAATTATCCTACAGTTAAATCTCCATCATTTCAGTCTGTAAGAGAGTTAAGAAATGAAGCTGATCCCTGTCTAGTATCTTACGTGGGGAATACACCTCAGAGAACAGGGATCACACTAAAACAAGCAAAGAAATAAAAAAAAGGTGACCCTACTCATCATCCAAGAAAATTCCCTGTGGAAAAAAAAAAGAAGATATAAAACCTTTTTCTCAGTAGTGAGTTCTCCTCTTACAGGGGTGGGGGATGGATTTTTTTTCCCCTTCGGTTTGAGGGTTAACCAAAGGAAATGGCTTGTGCGTCATTATTTAACAAACTTGCAGCTGGCACAGCCTCATTGGATGGTTTTCTGCCACTCAGACCTGCTTCACCTGCTCCTGAGGCTGGCCCTGACCCTATCCCTGTAAGGAAGCCTTAAGGAGAGCGGTGACAATGTGGCTGCTGAGCACTTTCTTCCTGGCAGCTGTTTTTTCTTGTATGTGCCCTGCTCCTCCTGCTGCCTGCACATTCACCGGTGGCAAAGGGTATGCTCTCTTATCTCAGCTTTATGCCTCTAATTTTTCTCTTTTTTTGCCACAGGTGGCTCTGCACAAGACTTGCAGCAAACCCCCATATCCATCACAAAGCCAGAAAGCAAAACAGTGCTAATCAACTGCCATGTCTCCAGCCCTGATCTTAGCATGATTTTCATTCACTGGTACCAGAAGAAGGCCAGTGAGGCTCCAAAGCGTGTTGCGTACATGTCCTCCAGGACTTTCCTCGAAAACCAGTCAGATGAGGGGAAGTTTACTGTTGAGAAGGATCTCAGCAAATCCGTCTGCACCCTGACAGTGAGCAAAATAACTCTGCAAGACTCCGCCACCTACTACTGCGCTCGGTGGGATGCACAGCAGCAGAAAGCCAAAGGGGACCTGCACAAAGACTGCTCTGCTTTCCAAAGCGGATCCTGCAGGGTTTGGCAACATGTAGGAACATCACCACCCTGCTTTTCCCACCAGCCTTGAATCAGATTGTACAGGCAGCCAGATACCAAAGATGCTGCTGAGCTTTGCAGATGCACACTACGCCCAATACCAGCAGAGCTGTTACTTGACTTCGCCAACAGAAAGAGTATTTTTATAGGTCTGAATGGATTGCCTCTGAGTGGGTTTACAGGATGGCAGAATGGGTTACCTAAAGGCAGGAGAATCCTCTCTATTCCTATTACTTTCAAAGCTGACTTGTAGCATTGATAAATTCCATTTATCTTTGGAATAAATCCCCAGTTACATCATTTGTGTGGCACAACAGAAGAATACAAGTGAAAATAAACTTGAAGCACTACTCAGTACCACAGATGTCTTCCCTGTCAGTAGAGAATCTGGTTTTACTTTCTCTTAGTTTTCTGTTTGGAGTTGATCAAACCTTCAATTAGGTTAAAACACAAGTCTCCTTATTGACTTCAGTGGGGCTTCTCATCCTACTGATTACTGCAGCTATAGAACAGATATTTTTATTTTTGCCAACAGAGAGTCATTCATATAAGTTACTTCAGCTCTTTCTGTTTATGGAAAACCAACAGATAGATAAAGTGACAGGGCCATTGTGTTCTGATCCCACAGGACCCAGTATTGCCAGCCTCCATTATGGGGTTTCCAGAGCACGCTGAGCACTGGGGGAGTGGTTGCATTTCACAGAAGATTGAAAGATCAAGTTTCTGTCACAACTGTAGGACATCTGTTACTAAATCTGTGTGAAAATTCTTGAGAAAAAAAGAGAAAAAAACTAGCTGTTATAAGTAAAATAACATTACAACAATAGAGAAAGGGGAAGTTTTCTTTCCAAGGGAACCAACAGTGGCCTTGCCTCTGAAGAATGACTTTGAATTGCAGAAAATGGTTTCTATATTTTGCCTGCCCTAATTGTCTTTATTTTAAACCAGGCCTATGGGGACAACAAAGCATTTGTGTTTCTTTGCATAATGCCCAGCATTTGGAGAAGTCACCCTGAAGTGTTGCATCTCACCTTACCTGTGACAAGAAGCAGCCACAAACACAACAGTACTGCTTTTGAGCTCCCAAATGTCTGCTGTGTATTTTCCTGGTCTTCAGCATTCAATCTGTGTTATAAGCAGTAATTTCAGACCCCTCCAATTCATTGAGCTCCATGATTTGTGGGGAATTTTTCACATTTTATTCTCAGTGGACCTGAGGAAAAGTCCATTTCCTTCTCTAGCAGACCAAAGAAAACTCCAGGCATTTCAACTAATCTAAAGGCAGTGGTAAAATTTGCTTCAGACTACAAAATTACTCTGTAAATAGCTAAGGTAACTGGGGGGGGCACGGGGGTGGGGAAGGGAGGGACATAGAAAGAGGGTTTGTGCCACTTGTGTAAAAGCTATAATCTATTTGTAAACATTTAGAGGGGTTCAATCAGTCTACTTAGTATCAAACAACATCCACCTGTAGCCAGGGCAGCCTCTCCAGATTATGCCAATGTGAGTAATTTCCAGCCCCTGCCAGTAGTGCTGTTACCTTCCTCCCAGAGGCAGACACCAGCAAGACCTCTCAGGATGCTGCTGCTTCCCCTCCTGGCCCTGTCTGCAGCCTGGTCTTGTAGGTTCCCTCTAGTCACCATGGTATGGGGCAGCTGCAGGAAGCATTCCCTGTTTCTGACTGTGAATGCACGGCAAGCTAAGAGTATTTGTTCTGTTTTCTCTCCTTGTTTCTAGATGGACGAGTGCTTCTGAAGCAGAGTCAAGTATCTGCTACCAGAGGGCACACTGCCACTGCCTCGACTGACTGTACAGCTGAGGGCATATCTGGCTTCCAGGACGTGGACAAACACTGGCACCGACACGTGCCCTCCAGAGCTCCTGAATGCATTCTCTATGTTGGAACACGTTCAGCTTCTTATGGGGGCGATTCCTACAAGAACAAGCATTCTTCTTTGAAGAAAGGTCTGAATGTCTGCACTTTCACAGTTAATGACATCAACTCCAATGATGAAGGTAACATGTGGGAATGGTATTCACAACCCCATGTCCATGCAAGTGGGTTTTTTGTTTTTTCATTGTAGATATGTCTGCACTACAGGACCTGACACAGATTCATGTATTTATCACAAGGACAACAGAACAATATGAACTTCCTCTACTAGTTGTGAGATGAGGTTTATTTGTGAACACTGCTATTGTCAAAAGACACTGATGAACAAGTTAAACAATACTGGGCCCAGTATTTCACCCTGGGGGACACCGCTAGTGACAGGCTATAAAATGCTCCAGGGAGACTTTGTTGCAGCCTCGCAGTACTTAAAGGGGGCTTATGAAAATATGGAGAGTGACTCTTTACATGGGCTGGTGGATGGTGATAGGACAAGTAAGAATAGTTTCTAACTAAAAGAGGAGACCTTTAGATTAGATATTAGGAGGAAGTTCTTTACTGAGAGGGTGGTGAGGCTCTGGAACAGGCCAAGGAAGCTGTGGATGCCAGATCCCTTGGAAGTGTTCAAGGCCAGGTTGGATGGGGTCCTGTGCAACCTGATCCAACTGGGTGACGTCCCTGCCCTTGGGGTCGAGGTGGGAATTAGATGATCTGTAAGTTCATTTGCAACACAAATCATTCTGTTACTATATGATTCCATAATGTTCTAGGAAAAGCTGGTGAAACATTCTTCTGGGAAAGTTTTGAGGTGTCTGAGGAGAGGACAACATCCTCGGGATGGGCCAGATTGAACAACTTGAGTTTTTATGTGTGTGCTCAGTAGGGAAGTCTGAAATGAGTTGTGGTAGGTAGACAGATGAAGAAACTTTTTTCAGATTGACTTTTTATGTCCTTTCTCCACTGTTACTGCTGTGGTTTAGCTTGTCAGTAAATTCACCACTCTTGGTGGTAGCGAGTTGAAGAACAACCACTGGATGTGCTGAATGAGTCATTTCCTCGTCCCAGTCATTTGATGTTTTCTCCACCTGAAGGGCTCTGTAACATTTCTGTCTCTATTTCATTTCCAGGTTTAATCTGCACAGGCAGCATGTTGCTGCTTCCAGTCCTTCTTGCAACTTCATTTTGGTCCCGTAAGCTCTTTTTTCCTTTCCCCTCTCCTTCCTGTGTACTGATTCCAAATTCCAGGAGCTTGTCCCCTCACATAATTTCTCTGCTTCCACTTCCAGGTGGAGACATGCAGTCAGTGCCAGTGCAAACCCCAGAGGTGTTCCATCAGATGAAGGGCAGATCTGCCAGCATGTCATGCCGACTGAAGCAAACAGACATTGTGCACTGGTACAAGCAGCTTTCTGGAGAGCCACCGAAGAGGATCCTCTACTTGTCAGGACATGCACCTGCTTTTGATGACAGCAATGATAGAAATAGATTTGAAGCTCGAAAGGATCCTGCTGAGCCTTTATATGATCTCACGATACACTCTTTAACCCCAAGGGATTCTGGCACTTATTACTGTGCATACATGTACAGCTCCCCACAGCATTGGTCGATCAAAGATGAGCCATGCAAAAAGGTACTTTGTGCTTTGAACCACAAGCTCTGCACTCTGCAGCAAGAGAGGAAAAACAGCATCTTGTGGCAACTATTAAATATATAATGTTAACAATCACCATATCACTTCAGTACTCACACGCATCTACAACATCCAGAAACCGGACTTTTCCTGTCACTTAAAGGTAAATATATGAAACAATGCTCTTAAACTGAAGGCTTGGTTTTACTGAAAGCACTCACCTGACAGTGAACACAGCCAGTCTCTGTGCGGGAGCTATAAATCTCTTCTCTGTTAAAATCCTAGCAAGCAGAGCAACGTCTCCATCCCCTCAGTGCTTTCTTTTGAAAAAAAAAAAAAGACAGGAATATGAAAGAGGGAGAGAAGACCAGGTGATCTTAATATTTTTCTTTTGTCTTCCTTTGCATTTCAGTCACTACAAATTCCTACAATAGACCAGAAGACCGATTTTTACTGTCAACAGTTCCTCACCTGATGTGTCCAAGACATAACTGAAATCCTCAGCCATGAGCTATGCCCCAGGCAAGCAGAGCCTCTCAGAGCCTTTGGGTTAAGTGTACTGAGTTTTACACATCAGATTCCACAATCACAGACTGGTTCTAGGAAAGATGGCATTTTCCTGACAGCTGGTCAGAACACTGGAATACTTTTATGTCTTCAAGTTTCTGAATTAGATTAGAGTGCACATGTTCAATATCCTTTGAGATATTCCTCTAATGCATCTGGACCTTAAAAATGGAGCCCAGATACCTCCATGGTGACAGGTTTACAGCTCCACAGGCTCTGAACACTGTTTTTGCTCAATTTGCTGTGTGATTTGAATCTATGATGTCTTGCTATAGATGTTTCTGTTCTCCTCAACTATTTGAAACATAGGTTGTACTGCATGTGACCTCAGATGTTAACTTCAGTCACCTTAACTTTTTTTGTCTTTGTATCCTTTGGCTCTGAGGATTTCTCCCAACCACAGAGATTTCTGGAGGGAGTTGACAGCAACTTCCTGACACAGGTGACTGAGCAGCCAACAAGGAAAAGTGCTGTGCTGGACCTCCAGCTCACAGACAATGGAGAACTTGTTGAGGATGGAAAGGTCAGGGCCAGCCTTGGCTGCAGTGACCACGAGCCACTGGTGCTCAGACTCCTGAGAGAAGGCAGCAGAGCAAAAGGCAGGACCTCAGAGATCTGCTTGGAAGAGTCCCTTTGGATACATCCCTGGAGAGAAGAGGTGTCTAGGAGAACTGGTTGGTATTCAAGAGTCTCTTCCAAGCTCTACTATCTCAGTCCCTGGGAAGGTGATGGAAACCATTTACAAACACAGGAAGATAAAGACAGTGATCAGGATTAGTAGCATCGATTTACAAAGGGGAAGCTATTTAGACAGCTTTAAATAATGAAACACTCTACAAAGTGGATTTTGGCCATTTCTTCTCTGACAAGCCTATTTAGTGATAATTTGAACTTGGAAAGCTATTTTGTAGAACACTATTCAGGCCAGTGCATGTTGTCTCTTGGCATAGACACCATCGTGTTTGGTCTGCAATTATTCCTACTTACTGTGTTAGAAAGCTACAGTACAAAACCTAGATAGTGTCTGTAAATTAAGCATTTAATCATGTGAGATGCAATCACTGCCACATTTCTTTACTCTTCATCTGGGATCAGGTGCCTGGGACAATTCTGCTGTCCGATCAGAAGAATATCAATGTACTGCTACTGTTTCATACGTGTCAGTTTTTTGCAACAGGGGCTTGATTTCAGGTCCTCAACATACAATAGCCAGTGCAGTTTTCTCTCTGATTAACTACAGTTGCCCATGAAGGAGACTGTCGTGGGATACCGCTGAGATGAGCGATCTTTTCCTCGACCCTCCTCCCCACTTCACCTTAAAATCTGTTTCTCAGTTCTCTCCTCCTTGTCACTTCGTTGTGTTCTGCCAGTCTGTAAGTAATTTCTCCTTCTCATCTACCTCAGGGTGGCCAGACACAAAATTAAACGGGCTTTCCTGTTGGGAATAAGGGGACCCTTTCCATTGCCACCACGCAGAGGCAGGTGTCTCTCCTAGCCTGACTCTTCCTGGAACCTTGCATTCACAGGCGCTTTTCCAAAGCACTTAAGCAATGGGTGCTTACCACCAGCTCACAGCATGCTGCCAGCAGGAGGGAGGGCAAACCAACTCATTTCCTTTGTGCCTGGCGAGCTGCAGCCCGTTGTGCGTTTCCTCCCACAGCCTAAGCCAAAGTGGAGGTGAGTGAGTCCCCTCCGTGGAGGTGAGTGAGTCCCCTCCGTGGAGGTGAGTGAGTCCCCTCCGTGGAGGTGAGTGAGTCCCCACCGTGGAGGTGAGTCAGTCCCTGCCGTGGAGGTGAGTCAGTCCCTGCTGTGGAGGTGAGTGAGTCCCTGCTGTGGAGGTGAGTCAGTCCCTGCCGTGCAGCTGCCCTGGTGGCTGCAGGCTGATGGCCTCAGCTGCTTTGGTGGAGGGCAGCACCTGCACAGCGGCACCCCTGTCACTTCTGCACTCTGCAGCTGGGTGACTGAGGTGAAGCAGCAAAGGGTGGTTGCTAACAGGATGAGGGAATGCCTCCCACCCACTCAGACGCTGTGCACCTCTCTGCACCCCTCAGGTGATGGTATGCACTCACTGCCCACCAGGGCGACCTCCAGACCAAAACCTTCACTCCACAATACATATCTGCTCCCACCTGCAACCTTTTCTCAGTTGCTCTGACTCAAGTTAATTAGGGCCACCATCCTTGGATTTAGCAGTGTTTTTCATATTTACTTGGAAAGCAGACAGGACTACAGCCTTCTAACCAGTTTTGGCCTGTGGAAATCTGGGGAGGGTTTTCTGCAAAGGCACCCCATCCTCTCGCACACGGAAGAGCCATCGCTGAAGACCATTCAAGATAGTCACCTCCTCCTTTCACATAACACAGTCCCTCCCCATCTGGCGTGCCTTTCACTCTCCTTTGAGTCTCAACAAGAGCAGAGTGTGGCAAGCAAACATGCTGCTGCTGGCAGTGCTTGTGGCCACAGCCACTTGGTCTTGTAAGTACTTCCTTCTTATTCCGCCTTTCCTCACAGGCACTCATGGCTATGCTAACAGGCATCTTTCACTGAATTCCAGCTAATGACATCATTTCTCCGTTTTCCTAGGTGGATTTGCACAGGAAATTCCCATACAGAGTCCTATATCCATCACCAAGTTCCAAAAAAGTGCACGAATGACATGTGAAATTCAAACATTAGGGGCAAATTTTGATGGTGTTGTCATACACTGGTATGTGCAGAAGGAGGGTGAAGCTCCAAAGAGGCTCCTGTTCCTTTCAGGAGGAAAATCTACCGTTGAAGCTGACTTTCAAGCAAGGAGATACACAGTTGAAAGAATCTCTGCCCGGAGACGGTGTGTTCTTACAATAAAAGATGTAATTCCAGATGATGCTGCTACTTACTACTGTGCCTACTGGGATCCTCACTGTGATATAAACTCAGAGATCATCAAGGCAAAAAAGCACCTGCAGTGTCTGAACCACAAGGCTGTAACTGGGCCATTCCACCAACCTTCTCCCCCCGCCTGATGTGAGCTGCTGAAAGGCCAAACCTTTTTCTGCTTCCCAAAATGAGCAGCTAACCCTGCACAACTGTCCTTTTCAAAGTCTGGGTCATCATTTGGAGCCCTGTCTTCAACATTCATCCACTATTTTAAGGACAAAGGAAATCTTCACTGCCTTAGGACTTAGCACATAAATGCTTGACACTCCCCTGCTCCTTTGGTGCTGTTTGCATGCCATAGCAGAATTCCAGTGTCCTTTAGGGGAGCAAACAGAGAAACGTTGATCTTCCAGTCCAGCCACTGTTCTCCCTTAGGAAAGAGAAGGCAGCAGAAGCAAGATAACATACCGAAGGCAGTACTATCTTCGTGGATGGAAATTATACACTTGCCACTGCCTAGCACGTCTGAGAAAAAGTTCCCCCTTATAGTCTTCCCTGTTGTACATGTAAGCAACTGTTAGCCCCTGGAAAAACTGTAAGCCCTGTTTACCTAATTTGGATACCACAAAATCCCACACAGAACAATTTAAATCAGAGATTTACAGTCTCTTATCTACCACAGCTGATAGTTTTATTGGAAGAAGGATATTTGCTGAAACTGTCAAGTTTGATGGACTTAGTATGTGGCCCTGAGCACAGCAAGTATTTCACAGAAAAGCGTAAGAGGAATAGTTTTTGTTTGTGACTGTAGCCAAGTATGTGCCTACTCTTCAGCTTTTCTCTTCCTGATGAGGGGTGTAGTTGGATCCCTGAAATGCTGGGGCATCACACAGTATGAACAGTGGGACTTCAGAAAGATCAGGCTAGGTGTGAATAAGCACCACACACCAGTAGCCTCATGTCTTGAAAGTCTTAAATGCAAGGTAAGTTTAAGGAGGCAAGTGCTCAGTGATTTCATAGAACCACAGAATCATATACTAACAGAATGGTTTGGGTAGAAAGAGATCTTAAAGATTGGCACCTACCCACCATAGGCAGGGGCATCTTCCACTTGATCAGGTTGCTCAGGGTGGTACCTGTAGCAGCAGATAGGCCAGCATGTTGTACTGTGGCTCTTCAAAGAATCTGGCCTGACAAAGAATATTGAAATAGAGAGCTTTAGCCTGAAGGTTCTTAAAAATTTTAAGCAAAGGAGAATTCTTTTAATTTGCGAGTTAACAGCTGTCAGAGGAGGAAGATTTTCAATTTATTGAGACTGGAGGTGGGCATTTTTGTTCTCTTTTTTGGGAGCTGTATCATTCCCTTTCTCCATCTTCTTGCCTATCAACTATCTGTGTTTCATTGGTGTTGGATCAGAATCATCCAAAAGATTGGAGGCAGCAAAGTTAGGAGAAAAAAAAAAAAGAGGCTTCCTACAGTTAAACCCAGCTTTTCCTACTTGTGTTTCATATGGAATGCATCCGTCCTAGTTACTGCCTCAAGGTGCATGCTGACCCTAATGCCTGAGAAATTAATCCACAGAGCTTTTTCTCTACCATCAAGCCTCTCCCTAATATTCTCCTTTTACCGTGAGACCCTGAAAGTCTCCTCTCGTGGTTCACTGAAGTGTAACTCGTTAAAGAATGACGGGATGAAAAAGTGACATAACAATTTCAAATGCGTACCAGGTCCCCAAATGACTGTAGGTCACTTTTATCCTGCTCAAATTTACAAGCCCAGATTATGCAGGGGAGTTGACAAGCTATCTGCACTATGAAGTGTTTGATTCTTCAAATGAGACCTCCCAGCTACTCACTGCCATCAACATAAATCCAATAGTGCCTGCAACTGCAGGTGATATGGTGGTGGTCTCCTCCACTGTGTTTCTAAGGACATGGCAGGCAAACTACCAGCTGGCACCATTCGCTGTCTACATCATCCCTGCCCTTGATTTGTGTTGTGATTAGGATGTTCCTGTCCAGAAGACTTCAGTGTAGACCACTACTGTTTTTTTTGCACCCACTTCAGCTGAAAGACCTTCACCCTCTAGTTCCTCTCTCTAGCCTCAAACAGGAATTTCTCAACATAGCTTGGCAGTCAATATGCCACAAGAGATCCCAGAAGTACTCTAACTCAGTTCATTTTAAATGCCAAACCAAGCGTGCAGGCTGTTTGATTGGTGGAAGTGGTAACTCCTCTGATGTTATCTTGGACAGTCCTATAAGAAACCTCTACACAAAAGCATCTTTCTCCCACCAGCTAGTATATGAAAAGCTGCCAGTAAGCTGCTGTAGCAGAGCCTGGAGTGATTCCTGGGCAATAACCACGTCCTGGTGACAGAAAACACAACCTGCAGCATACAGACACCTTCACAATGCTTTTGATGCTCTCTCTCCCTCCTTTCCCTCTACTGAGCTGTATTCAGACGATGAAAAATGAACTGCATGCTAGCTGTACTTGGTGCCACTTAATTGCCGGCGAGAAGGGTTGTACCACTTCGGGGAAGAGTTGGATTTTCACCTGAAGGTATGTGGGTTTTTACATGCAGAACTCTGTGTACCTATCTGTGTGTCTAAAATTGAAGAAGAACCTTAATCTAATTATAAGGCATTAAGTGGAGGGGTTATCTTACAAATTTGCAACACTTCAGGAAAGAGATTTGCTCTGAAGGGCGTTAGATATCAGCTGAACATCCAGATACAAGCCTGAAATTTCTGACAGCAGCCAAGGGCCAGGCCTTCATGCAGACTCCCAGGGATGATGAGGGAAAAATGGGATTTTCTTCATCAGTGGTATATCAAGAGAGCATTCTAGCTTATTGCAAAGTGAAAATCTGGTGTGGAGCACCTGGATCAAATACTTTGGCATGGGAACAAAGCTTATTGTCTCTAGTAAGTACCATTATAATTGAACTGATTTTCATAGAATCATTCAGATTCTCAGATAATTAAGAATGAAAGACTGTAGAAAAATTAATTTCTCCCTGATAAATGGTGGGGGTTTTGTTAACTGTGCATTGTGCCCCAGTTGGGTGGGTTGATGATCAACCTTGTGAATATAGATTACCTCTAGAACAAGTGCTGAATATTTATAAAGGATGGGGGAATGGAAAAAAAAGGAGTAAAAATTTCAATATTGCAATGGATTAATTTCTGTTGTGGGAAACTTCTTGAAAGTTTACTCTCAGAACAGCAAGTGAGAAAGTCAAAAAGTTTTTGATTTATAGAAGTGGTCCAATCTAAACCGATTGGGAAGAAAAATTCCCTGAATGTACTAAATTACTAGTTCCTGGCCCTACTGAAAGTAACTTTGTTACTTGTGCATTTGTATTATTCTTAATTGTGGGGAAGCTATGCAATCAATAGGATGAATGATGGTTTCTGTAGAAAGTATATAACAGTGCCTACAGGATGTTGCTCAGAAAATACATGACATTATCAAGGTGACTATAATTAAGTCAAATTGCAAATAGCTGAGGGGAGTTACAGAGAAATTTGAAATGTTATCTATCCATGACTTTGAGCAAAAGTTTTCTGAGCTTTTTACTCATTACAAAACTTGAAGTATTTCTTAAAAAATGGCACTCTAGTAAATGTTGAAAATTCAGCTATTGTACCGGGTCAGAGAGACTTTGTCTGTAGCCTATGCAAGAAAAGTGCAGGAGATATTGCTAAGCACTATCAGACTGGGGGATCCTGATGTCAAAAGATTTGGAAGTGGAACTGAGCTTATTGTTTCAAGTAAGTACAAAATATAAAACTTAACTACTTCTGAAATGCTTCTCAATACAGTTAGATATTGGCTGGCATGAAGTGCTCTGCTATTTTAATTCCCTCTAGTTTTAATCCTTCTGAATTCTTTGCAGGATTTCCCCCTTAAATAGCATTTTGATTTGCAGAACATAATGTAATTGTACTGTATTTCTGTATTGAAATGGGGGAAATACAACAGCTGTTGCAGCACAGATGTATACTAACCCCAGTATTATTTTCTTTGCAAAGATGAGTT
Source organism: Empidonax traillii (assembly GCF_003031625.1). NCBI lineage: Eukaryota > Metazoa > Chordata > Aves > Passeriformes > Tyrannidae > Empidonax > Empidonax traillii. Next base: position 600,153 of record NW_020955934.1, read on the forward strand.
TAAATGTAGCAAAGAAAGCATTTGGAGAACAAAAAGATGTTTTTCTCCCTAAGTATGCACATTTAGCCTTTGCGATATTCCTAATTCATTCTGAAAGAAATGTATCCAACCCTTGTGCTACTCATATTCTTTGAAGAGCAAAATGGTTTCCTTTAGGACTGTATCTGACTATACCATGTGAAAGTTATCTGAGGTATGCCTAAAACAGTTTTAGGATAGACATAGTTGACAGGCTGCTCTCTCTTCCTAGCTTGTGCAGAAACTGCGTATTATCAGTTATTACTGCTATTACAGGAGAATGCCAAATTCAGAATATTCTGGCATAATCATCAGAACTATTTTCTTCAAGTAAACTTCAGGTGCTCTGATACATGCCTGGGAGTTGGCTCAGCTAAGCATCTGAGATGAAAACAGTTTGCCTAATTTTGACCCGCTGGTGTATCTGGTTAGTGGGAGTTTTGATTCCAATCAATGCAGAGTCTTGCTGCGTGTTATGGACAACAAAAACATTGGCTGGTGGTCTCGTGCTACGCAGATTGCTGCATAATGTTCACCAGTTCTAGGTCTGATTTTATGGGGGTGTATAAGGAGCAAATTACTTCACCACTATCTGATTAAATAGATTTTCTGTTGATGATGCCTCTTTCCAGAAAGGAGAGGGAGCCAATGTGCTCAGTCTGCAACATCCACCTACACTTTCAGAAGACTCAAATTAGCTGAGATGAATTCTGTCCATTTAGCAACATACCTGCCCTCAAAAAACTACACTTTTTTTTTTTTTTTAAATTTACTTTATTTTAGGTAAGTGCTCCTTTTTTACTTTTCTAGGGTCTAAAAATTGATTATATAGCAAACCTGATTTTCTTTAAAGAATTCTATTTCCCCGTGTAAACACAATGGAGCTGCACTGATATTGTAAAGACTTTATTCACTGTGATTGGTTATTACAACAAGGTGTTTGGCTCTGGTACAAAACTCATTGTGTCAGGTAAGTTAAGCTGCAGTTTATATTCATATAATTCATACAATAAGCTCTAGGAGCTTGGAGTCGTCATATAGATGTATTATACTGTTTCAGAATCCTTGCACAGGACTCTCCTCCCCAGCTCGCCCTTCCTACATTGAGCCTTGTGGTATTTGCAATGCAGTCATTTAGTATCACAAACATATCTGAAAAAGAGCTATTTTGAGCTAGTTTTGATCATAGTTCTCCTGGAATCCAGTGGGAAAAGGCCTGTAATAGTTTCCAGAGCCCTTGTTCTTTCCTCCAGCTGTGCTGAAGGAATCAGCAAGGAAACAAGCAGCTGTGAATTAAGCATTAAAAAAGAAAACCTCTTCTTAGTACAGATACAAAGAGCAGTATGCAATGGTCATTGCAAAAATTTTTTTTAAAAATTAAGCTAGCAAAAGTGAAATAACTTGTCCACAATTATTTTTCCCTGCACTTTGGCAGTAGAAATAAATTAGTGCCTCCAAATGCTCTTCTCATTGCTTAATAACTACTTGTAGCAAAGCTCTTAAATTAATAACAAATTAATTAATTATTCAGCATTAATTATGCTGAATGACTGCTTAATAATTGCTAATGACAAAATTATCCTTTTTTTTACCTTTCCTGCAGAGACATTTATTTTAGTGAAAGGTAGAGAACAAAAATATTTTTTATAGATGTGCTTTAAATGCCATAATCCTGAAGCAAACAACTGATAGAAACAGAGCAGAGGAACTACTGCTACCAAATGTTTTAAGCCTGGTAAAATACATAAATGTATGTTAGTATATCAACCAAAGATTGGTTCTAATCATTTATGTCAGAAAGACTAAGTAAATCACACCTATAGTTCAATGGGAATATCTCTGACATGTTGCTTTGAGTGAAAATCCTTACCTTATTAATCAAGTAATTGCCATGCTCTTCATATCTACATTTTAATATATTTTCAAACATCACTCTAATTCTGTAGGATTTTGTCTTTATGAGGACAAGGATTCTGAATCATTAATAGGGTAAGAGGGTTGTACTTCACATTATAGATCATCAAGGAATTGAGAAAGCCAGGACTTAGGATAAGGCTCTTTGGGAATTGCATCATTAGCTGAGTCCAAATATTGTACATTCATGTAGCCAAATAGACTGCTATTGTTTGTATGCTGGTTGTTAAACATGGTACTTTTCCAGCCAAAATCACAGAATCATCGAATGGCCTGGGTTAAACGGGACCTGAAATATCATCAAGTTCAAACCCTGCCATGGGCAGGGAAAACTTTCACTAGAGCGGGTTGCTCAGAGCTTGTCCAGGTGCCTCTGGATGGCATTCTATCCCTCAGACAGCAGTTTCTGTAATGGAATATACCACTGTGGGATCGCATTTGGTATTTGGTTCTGGCACAAAACTCATCGTCACCAGTAAGTGTTTTCAAAATCTTATGTTTTTAAGAGTTTTGTAACAGGAGAGAAGGCAGGTGGATCTTTAAGGTATCTGGGAAGGCTCACCATAGGGACTACACTACATTATTAGCAATTTAAATACCCAAAGCCTCTGTTCAGCACGACAAGAATGCTGTTTATTAGCTGAGTGCGCTGAGTGCCCTCATCTCCCCCTGGCTTGAAGGGGAGCTTTGAGTACGGGACAAAATTACTCCATTTTGTGGGATCATCCAAGAAAAAAGAATTAAAATTTCAGCTTAAGAACATGGTGACATTATTTATAAATTGTACTTATAGATACTTATAAGGAAACTGTAGAGGAGTTTCATTAAGAAAACTTTTGACAGCTAATCTATAAAAACATATATTTTGAACTTAAATTTTTAATAACTCATGGATTACGAATCTAACACCAGAATTTTATTTGTACGATGTTTTGCAGTCCCATTGCATTGGGAGACAAAAGACAGATTTAGCTTAAGAAATATCTGTTCATGCTTATATGTTATTTGAAAAGACCTATATACCTCTTAAAACCTGCCTTCACAAATCGTTTGACAAGGTAAACAGCAACATTTTTGAACGTTTAACTAAACCAAAAACAACAGTGAAGTTTAAAGTTCATTACTTTAAAATTCTTCAGAAAGAATCAGATAATTTGCCCAGAAATCCAGTGTAAACTTGGTTGACTTCAATGACTTTACAGATCAGCCTGAAACTACATCAATACAAGTTTTCATCCTTATATTTTTTTCAGAAACATACCTCCAAAGATATTTTTCTGACATGCAAACATATATGTATGCCAAACTGAATTTGTTCAGTTCTGCACTGTCATACATTTACATGAGACACTGCCATGCAGTTACTCAAGCAATGTACTCAGTACATTTATTTCCTCAGTGCAGGGGTATGATTTATGTGTTTTATTTAAGCTAAGCATCTAGGCTCTTCTTACGGTGAATGGAAAGATATTGGCAATTCCAGAGGTGGAAATTATTATGTCTTTACAGAAATCTATAAGCAGCTGAAAACATCTCGCTCACTTCTCTATTTAGACTTGACAATCCAAGAGAATAATGGCAAACTAGGCAATTAGATTTTAGCCTGATGGAATTAATCAGGATAACTTCCTTAGCTTTGAGGCTTTGCAGAGTGCAATGTCACTGGGACAAGAGCTACGTCACGGTCTTCTGAACATATACAACTCTGGAACAAATAATAATTTTAGAAATTACTTTAATCTTCTGTCCATGGGAGAACTGATGCATAAAGAATATAAAATTAACCGCTAAGTTAATGTTAGAGAACCATAATATTGTTAGCAATTTTTGGTACAACAGAACTCTGTCCACATCGTCATTTCACTGACAAATCTCTGAAATAAAGGAAATACTTCATAGATGTGTTATCCTTTTGAAGGTAAAAAGGTCATCTTTTTTTAAACATCAAGTCTGAAATACTTCAAAGAATCACTAAGTTGTTTTAGGGGAGATACAATGTAGAGGATTGCTCTAGAATAGCCAGATCATTTAAAGAAAGGTGGAAGCTTTTTTGACAAAAATACATTTTTATATTAATATGTTTTCTGCCAGTGCACCACTGTACCAGGCAGTCAGAGCACAGTTTAAACCCTGTGCATCCACTGGCTCAAATTCAGTAGCAGAGATTTACATAGGAATCTAAAGACAAAAAGTGGGGTAGGGAGATGAACACCTAAAATGTCTCTGCTGCCTTGAAAAAATAGTCTTAAGCAGTTCTTTCTATATAATAAAAGTAAAGTTTGAAAACTGTATCCAGGCTTCACTTGCAGTTAAGCATAGTAAAAAAATGATCACCTGTGAGTAGTTGCCGCAGAAGCTCATGTTGAACTAAAACAGATTTAAAAATTTACTATTCTCTTAAATAATATCAGAACATCATCTCTGTGTGGACAAAATCTGGATGATTTTGACTCCTCCTAATAACATAAAGCTTAATCCAGAGAGGCAAATGGAAACGGAGATTACCTACAGTTAACTTGTGAAAACAGCGCATTTTTAATTTAAAATATATTCATGTATGTTCATACTCTCAGAGCATACAAAGCACATCACCTACAACAACACTGGGAAGGCTTAGATATGCTGTTTAGATGCAGAAATGTTATCTGGATACAGTATATTCTTCTGCTTTAATTTAGTTTTGGTTTTTCTGTTTCAGATGTGTTAATTAAATAATTTAAACTGATTTAGTATTAAAGGAATGCCACTGCTAAACTTTGGTGTCCAGGGCATTTTGTGATTGCTTTTTCCTGTCTTGATAAAGATCTTCCCCTGGCAAATACATGGAATATCTTAAAATAAAAAGGCGACTTTTTGTTGCCCACTTCCCCCCCACACACACACCAATTAAATCACAAAAGTAATACTGGCGTTTAAAATTTAATTAGATATAGCAGATGTTTATTAATTAGCAGTGGGGACTTACACTGGGGACATAAAACTGCAAAGATTTGAAAGGCAGGTTAAAGCCCCTTTTATATTCTGTAGACAAAATTTTTATGCAACTCTTTTTTGCACAAACATTATAAAGCAATATTAAATTACTTTTACTGAATAAATGAACAAATGTCTTTCAGGAAATAGTACTGTATCTTAATAATTGTCAAGACTTGAGCAGATACTGCACTGACAGCAGTATTGCTTGGAAGCTTGTGGGGATACAGGCTGTCATGTAGCTGCCTGGAGTTTTCTAACTCAGTTTCAAGAGATCAATAGCTACTAATATCTTCAACAGTATTTCCATTTCTCAGCATTTCTCAAAAGAGCATTCACATTTGTTATGGGCATTTTTAATGCTTGTTAATAAGGCATTTATTTTGTCGGTCTTCAGAATTTGTATTTTGTGGCTGTGTATTTTTTTGCTGTACACCATTAATCTTTCAAATCTCCGTTTTTTAAATTTTCTTCCTTCAATAACCAATCCAGACAAAGCAAGCTCTTCACCAGCAAACTCGGAAATCCTGCAGAAAAAGCATGGAAATCAGATAATGTACGTTTGTCTTGTTGAGAAATTCTACCCAGAAGTTATTCGGGTGACATGGACTGATGAAGAAAAGGAGGTAACAGACAACGTAGTAAAAGGTGATGTTTGGAAGCCCGCAGGAGAGGATGAATACTCCATTGCCAGCTGGTTAACTGTACCAGCAGAGAACAAAGACAAGAAATATTACTGCAAATATGAGCACGAAAGCCAAAAGGATTCACTGCCAACACAAGGTATATGCAAGATGTTAAAAATTTAATTCTATGTATCATTAGAGACATCCTTTTTCTTTGCAATAAAATTAGAGAAATAGTGCCTTCTACTACTTCATAAGACATCTGTGCTCCTTGGCACAGCAATGGCTAAAATAAGCAACCAGAAAAACTACCAAAGTTTTCCCAGGAAAAGCAACTCAGCCTGTGTTATGCTCCCCAAGTGAGCATGGCTTTGTAACAGAAAAATAACAGTTATTGAACTTCATCAGGTGTAAACGAACACAGCTACAAAAGGTCTGCACTGAAGCACATGAGTTACTTTCCAGTTTACAGAAGTTACTGAAAATTACTCATGGCTTGCAGGTGTAAGTCCCTCTGACTCCCCCTGACATTAGTCACAGCTATAAAAAACTAACGAGTTAAAAACGAGGTTGCTGAGGATGTAGAACAAAATTTAAATATATTACTTACTCATAGTCCAGAAATAGTTAGATAATAACCATGTATAAAAAAAGATTTTGTATTTAATTGTGGAAAGATTGATTATGCAAAGCAAAATCTGAAAGAGAATGCAACTTTAACTTATATTCAATGCAAGTTGTTCATATCATAGTAATATATATAAGAAAAGTTATCTAAATTGGTTTAAGTTAATATTTTCTCCATATCTACATAAATTCACATAACTCCAATGAGTGAGACCATAGCCCTAAATAAACATTACATTTCAACCTTCAAAGTATATTCTGACAAAAATATGCCTTAAGCTTATTTTGATGGAAGATGTATTTAGGGATGCAATATGGATGTCTTTAAGCCCATGCATCTACACATACAAACAACCTAAAAAAGAATAAACACAAATTTGCTACTTCAAGAACAAAAAGGGTGCATTTTAGAGAAAAACCATCACCAAAATAGCAAATTCCTAATAGGGAAAGCTTAGATTATACACTTCTCAATATTATTCTTTAGTGTTGAACAAAGAAAAGCCTAACTAGGGCATTTAAACTCTCTTTCCAGTAAACTCTACGAAGAATGCTCCTCAGGAAGGGGACTGCAGTGCAGCTCTTAACAGAGGTAATTTAATGCATTAAAATATGGGAAAGTGGGTGCATGTGGTGCAAGACATAGATATTGCTATGTTTGCTCAGAACGTTACAAAAATTATCTTTCAAAACAGTGTAAATAGTGCTTTTGGGGTCTGCAACTTACAAAAACACTTCAGTGCTACTCTGAACTAACTTCTGTTGTGGATTATAAGGGGATCTCCTACCTTTATTAGGTAGTTTTATTAGGATGCTACAGATGCTGTTTGGGCTATTAGATTATCAGTCCACATTAATTGCCACTTCATTAAACACCTGGAGTAGTGAAATGCCAAATTCTTCAGCTGATGGTTCATCAGCCTAGCAATTGCCCAGCACTTTAGACAAAGGAATTGTTTTTTTAGCTTGAGTGGGGATTTTGGAAGAATCATCAGCGCCTATGTTCAAAAAATCCAATATAAAAGGATTCAAACAAATGTGATGCTACTGGAAATAAGTGCTGGAAGCACTACAATTATGCTCTTGCCTTTGCAAGGAATAATAACCCAGTGGTATGAGCTAAGAAGCTCAGTTGGGCTTGAACTTATTAGCAGTGCAGACCCACTCACAGGACAATCAGATACTGTATGCGCCACTGGTGTCAAGGTAATTGCAGCAGTAAAGTGATGATACAGTCCCAGCTCTACCCATCTTTTAGGAGGCTGTACAATATTGACATTAAACAACACTTTTCTGTCTCATGTTATGTTTACAGATGTTACAGACGTTATGCTTCCAGATCACTTAATGCACAGGGCAGCCTATTTAGTGTACATCATCCTCCTTCTGAAGAGCAACATGTACTATCTTATCATACTCTTCTTCATCTGCAGAGTGCGGGCTCCAACCAAGCACCAAGGAAAGAGGGCATAACTACGTGTTTAAGAAAAGGTTACAAATTAATCGTGGATTTACTTTGCTTACCCATATAGACTCCCCTGCTCTGTATTAGATGTAACAGCAAAAAAAAATCCCAAAATAATTTTCGGGCGTTAGGGCATAGGGCTCATTTTGCTTTATTGTTAGTATTTTTATATCAGTCTGGTTTTCCTAATTTTTTTTCTGAATATCAAAAAAGGAGAGGCAATAGCAGTAATGGATTTATTGCAAAATGAAGAAGGTACTCAGATTGAAAGTAGTTATGCATGCAGAAGAGTAGTGATGTAATGGTACTTTTGATATATAAAGCACAGATGGGTTTTGTCATTGCACTTAAGGCTTAATAAGGAACATTTCTGTGAAGTAAATTCACAGATATTTTTTTCATTTTTACTTTCAATGATTTGTTGCCACTCTCATTTATCCAGGAAATGAGGACTTAATTACTCTGAAGTGATTAGTGCTTTAAGAGACAATTAAATATAATTTTTAAAGGTGAACATAGGAGTTTTGAATGAAGAAGTCAGATGAGAATAAAAGCAATTATAAGGTGCGTGCATACAGAAACGAAGAAATCCACCAGCACTGTGACACACTGTGTTTTTAAAGAAAGAAACCAATTGTAATTATCATGTATATCACCTTGTTTAAAGACACCTTTTTAAATTGAGCAAAACCTCAAATACGAAGCTTTGGTAAAGAAAGTATTTTCCCAAAAGAAGAAAAATTCTCAGATGCTGGACTTTGAACTCTTAATCTCCAGGTTCCTTTCAAGTTTATGCAGAAAAGCAGAAATTAGACATACTGGGATAAAGCACTTGCTCGGTTTTGGGCAAAACATTATCATATGTTTGTAGGTAAATGCTTACAGCATTTACACTCACTGTATCTTTAATGACGAGGGCAATAAAAGCTTTCCTTCAGTGGCCGCTGTGAGGTCTGTTAGTTCTCCAGCATTTCCACAGCCTGTATAAAGATGCCTAGAAAACCCGATTCATTTTTCTGTTCACACAAATTTGTCAGGAAATCAAAGATCCTTAAAACATTAGTTTTCTGCTTTTCAGTTAAACAGGAACATTTACAGAGAACAATAAAAGTTAGTCTGTTGCATTTTTTTCTGCTGCAAAACAAAAAGCTAAGCTTTGTAAAATGGAGCTAAACCAAGCCAGGGGGAAATGTTACAAAAGGTCTGCCTGCCTCCTAGGCCAAACACCATCTCCATCACAAGGGAACAAAAATATGTAAGGCTCAGTTCTAACAACCACAGCTATTTTGCTAAGGGCAAAAGATCTCTTTCACCAAAATGATCCCAAAATCCACTTTTTGCGTCTCCTAAACAAAACTGAAAGATGCTGTCCATGCAGTGTAGGAAAACAGAGCTTTTTAGCTTTTTTCATAAATAAAACCCTTGCCTACACGCAACCCTAAACCATGCTGAGCATAGCTATCACCTCACAGTTTCTGGCAATTTTTTTTTTAATGTTTGGCTGCAAGGTTTTACATCTTGCAACAGCTCACATGTCCCTGAAGTTTATTTATAGAAATGTTTACTGTTCCATACTAAGTTTTTAATTCTTATTTATTTAGCCCAAATAAGAGGACAAGCGGATTTCTAAGGCTTCTAGGTGCTGGGGTGTTTGTTTGCAGGAAGGTTTGGTTATTTAGTGGAAAAACCCTATAAACTGAACCAGTCACAACTGGCTCTGAGGAGGTGGGCTGCGATGAGAATGGGTGATTAGCTGGGGACAGTTAGACCACAGCCGTCCTGCCTTCTACCACAGTATGCTTCTACACCATTTCCTTCCAATGCAAATAAAAAGTTACAAAAACCACACGCCTAAGTTATGTGTAAATATCAGGGTGAAACTCGCTGTTTGACACACGTGCTGGTATAACTGCATGCTTGAGATACACAGGGACTACTGCTACCACAATAACACGGGTGCTGTGGGGTGTCTGCAGTCTTGCAGACTTGCAGTCTTACCCGCCACGATGGCACAACAGAGGAAGATGTTTGCTATTAAATGTAAACTTTAACATTGAAAGACATGTCTTCTCAAACACATGTCTCATCACAGCTGATTTTCAGTGATTTGAAGCTTCTACAAGTATGAGCACTACTACAGCTGCTCTACTGCTACAGTCGCTGAATTAATGCACATACTACAAAAATGCTTACGGGCAGTGTGTGCTTCTAATGAAAAGAAGACCGAACAGGATCAACTTCTGCCATGAAAGTACAAAGAAGTAATTAGCACAAATGAATTTATCTGTGTAAGGGGATTTGCAATAGATTCTTTATCTCACCAGAAAAATTTTGTGTCCTATACAACTACTTACACATGCTTCAGAATAATGACTTCTCAGCTATAAAAACAACCTACAAAAGGTGATATGGAAACCTTCCCACGGATTCCTCTCACATATAGCTGTAAATGAGAAAGATGCATAAGGATGCATAAGGATGATCACAATCTGCCAACTGCTAACTTATAGTGATACTAGGTACTAACACTAATAACTTTTAAAAGAAATTCAAATGGTAGACTATTCAGTTTGAGATTTTGAAACAGTTAGAGCACCAACATAGATTATAGAATGTGATGAAGAAATAAAAAATCCCAGAGGAACAGTTTGAATAATTGTTCCTCTACACCTATAGATAGTTACAGGGAAATAGATCAAATAATAATTAACAAGTAATTGACAAGTTTTACCTAATTAGTCCAAATGATCATTAAATATAGTTTCACCATAGGTAACTTTTAGTTTATTGTATTACCAGTCTCCTGACAAGGTACATGAGAACACACTTTCCAGTCATCACCTAGTTCCTGAGATTAACCTCAGGAACTACTAAATACATTTTAAAAAAATATTTTTATACCACCTGGGAGGCGACCTAATACACATCTGTCAAGAAGATAAATCTTTGTGACATATTACAGCATATGGAAGTCATTCTCTTGGTTTCTTAATTAATACACTCTCCTAGCAGCTCCACTAACAAATCCCAACAACTTCTCCCAGAGATTTTCTTTTACAGGATGAATGAAGATGAGATTCAAGACAACACATAATGAAAATGGGGGGGTCAAAAGGCAAGGACACCCTCTATTCCAAACAAGCACTAGATTTCAAATCAGGAGCTTCAGCTTCTAAAGATTTCATTCCTACTGCTGTTGGAGCTTTGCCATTTTTGGCAAAGTGAATACAAGAGACAAAGTAATTCTGAATATAAATTGAATGATTCTCAAAATGAGGAAATTATCTCTCATATACAACCAAAGCTCACTACAAAAAGATACAGGTCTCTGCAGTGACAAAGTGCTCAAAAGGCCCTGCAAAAAATGCTTAGGTGGTCACAGAACTACGTGCCCAGAAACAGCTCCTCAGGAGGCACTGCTTTGCACAAAGGTGACCTGATGGATTACTAACTTCAGAGAGACTTTTCCTTTCCTGGAATAACATAACTACCAACCATTTTGAGGCTCAAATTCTACTGTAAAATAACAGTAGAAATAAACTTTCCAGACTGCTTTTGAACATGCTACTAGCAGAATGGTTGCTCAGCAACCAAGACTTCATATCTAGTCCCTTCACATTTAATAGGAAGTCTCTAACCATTTCATATTTTAATGTACCCATAAAGGGTTTCAGTGTTTTCAGTCCACAGTATTCCCAATCCAAACCATCACAAATGGAAAGAACGAAAGGTCACGAAGGTCACCCGATGAAGAGGAGAGAATTTGAGACCCCATGAGGAAGTAAGGCAGGATCTACCACCACAATATTCCTCAAGATAGAGACCACGCCTCAATCTCCGCCCTAACTCCACCTGCTATGAATATTGTAATCTAATGATGCAATAATATGAATATGTATATGGTTATGATGTAATCATTGCCAAACCTGTATAAAATACTCATTCTAACCTAACCAGCTCGGAGCCTGTTTTCCCAGCACAAGCTGGCAGGCGGCCAGCTGTTTTAGGCATAAAACTCTGTCTAAACAGTTTTAACTGCCTTTTTTTGGGCATCACTGGCGGGGTGGAAGCCGGAATACTGCGGGGGGAGTGGTTGTGGGGTCACCGTGGGCTGTGGAGCATCCTGGGCTGGGGAAGGCCCAGCACCAGTGGGGCCAGGAAGGGGGCACCAAAGCATACCTTGGGTGGGGGTCACTGGACTCCCAATGCAGCATCAGCTCCATTGATGGCATCGTGGTCCCCCCCACAGCCCAACACTTGTGATACTCTTCAGGGTGTCCTCTTATGGTTTCCACATCATCATCGTCCAGCTCCTGGAGTGATTCGAGCTCCCCCAAGAGCTTTGCACTTGTGATAGAGTATCTGGAGCACTCTCAGGACTTCTACATCGTCAGGAGGAGCACAGATTCCTGACAGGAAGATGGCACAGGGGCTGTTCCACCAAGTGCTGGAGGCCATGCAGCACTGCCCCAGCCACAGAGACGAAGCTGATGGACTTTAGTTGTGGCTTATCTAACTGTCAGAGTTATGTGACACTGTGCCACAGTTATGGCACAGAGTTTTCCCTGTGCCATAAAATGTTCAGCTTCAGTGGGGTGGTTTAGAGGAAGTGAACAAGAAGATATGCCCCCTACCACACGCCATATAAGGTTTTAGCAGTTTTGTACATATCAACACACTGAACCCCCCCAAAGTATCCATTTATCTTCAGAATACATACCATTAAGGAAAGCACCTGATACAAGTCCAAAAGAATGACTCCTCTCGGACCAAATGCTGGACTGCTGACCTCGAGAAAAGTTCAACACAGGGACAGTGCCACTCCAAACTCTTCAGAATTGCCACTGCAGGTGCTACTGATTTCCTATATGTGATGTGCCAGCTTGAGCTGTGGAAGTTCTAAACAGTCTTCGCCGTACACAGGGAGTAGGTTACAGACAAAACCCACACCATTCCAGAAAGCACCTCCTTCTTTGCACTGTCTCTCTCTTCCATGGCAGTACTGTCAAACAGTAGCAGACTACGTTAAGAAATAAAAAATAAATTCAAACTCACTATTTCAAAGTCAAAAAGATACTTCCTAAGAATATGATATCAGATTTTACTACTCCACAAAGATTTTGCTCTGTCCTGTTTATATCTGGGTATTCAAAAGAAAACACAGAACATCTGGTTTTGGTCAGTAAAGTGTCCATTTAATAAATTCCTTAGCCACATTTCCCACCCCCTTCCTCCCACCATAAAATTTCAATTCACACTTAAGCAGATCACATAGAATTTGATGGTGTACAACATAAGCTTTTAAATCTGCACTCTTAATACTAAGAGTATTAGGGGCTAGTATTTGACAAAATTACCTAGAAGTCAGATGTGCCCATGCAAAAAAAAGCAGATTTTTATATACAGTCCCTATTTTTTCTTACAAATTTAAATATTTTACAAAAATGTATTTTCAAAATGTATAAAGTTTAGTGAATACCCCAAATGTATCTTAAAATAAAATGCTATCTGGTTTCAAAGGCTATTTCAACAATGAAGTCTAAATTGCACCGGATAAAAGGCACTTGTGCTGTGTGATGTCTTAAGCAAATACATGTTAGTTTGTAGTACAGTAATACAGTGTCTTCTTGAATTCATGCAGCTGTCTCTGAGCCTCAAGCATCATTAAAGCAGCCAAAAGAGATCGGCAGTAAACCTGATTCCACAGTTGTAAAAACATTTTCTATCGCTAAGTCGAACATACAGCATTGTGCTCCATCTTTGACTCTAGAATCAAATGCTACTGAAAAATTGCTGTTATTCACATGGGAATTTAAACTACATTTCTTTCATAAGTTACAAAAAGTATGTCATTTAATTATGAAACTAAACCATCAGTAAACAGCTCAGTGTTTAAATAGTTTGTGCCGATGAAAGTCTGTATTTATAAACAACCTAGGGGCTAGTTTTCAAGGAGCAGTGCATTGTATTTTCGATTTCCACTTCACTGTTGAGATAAAAGCGCAGTCCTATTTGCCTTCATCTTCTCCAGCCTTTTCATTAAATGGCTATTGGTCATTTCCATCTCTTCTATCTTATCCAGCGCTGTTCTTAACTACAAAATGGAAACAAAAATGACAATCACTTTAGTTTATTTGGACTCTCTGTTGTTCTCAAGTTTTGCAAGAGGAAATGATGTCAGGAATACAAGCATTATACACTTTATAAGAGTGCCACAGAAGTTGAGACATAACAGTTTTGTTATTGCAGGCAGATGAACCAGAATTAAACTGTTATAGAGACCATTCATCTCCCCAGTAATTTTTGTAGAAGGATTACTTTAAAATACTACAAGTTATCAGATTCAGAAAAAAATGCAACTTAGATCCTTCCTTTCAAGGAAGAACGGCATTGAATTATAGTTAGTATTATTTTTATGTGCTACAGTTCTCTTCTGAATGCAACACAGAGACTTGAAGGTCGTCTCAAAAACACTTAAAAGCTGCAACGAAAGACTACAAAAAAACACAGCTCAGGAGCAAAAGACAGAGCAGTTTGAAAGTGAAAGGAGCATACAGCTGAAAAGGAACTCAAGTTAGTTACCTCTCGCTGAAGCTTCCTCTTTTCAGCTTTGAGTTCATCTTCTACCTTTTCTGCATTTTCTGCTGCATTTTTATACCTTGCAACCTGCCCTTCAAGTCGTCCAATCTGCAAACATAAACAAGATAGGAATGACTACTCAGGTGTTCCACCTGGAGCTCGCCTGCCACCAGCTGTTCCTACCAGGACACAGCTGAGAAGACACAGAAGGTTAAAAAACTAAGGAGGGTTGGGACAAGAAAAATAAAGAATTGGGAAACCTGTGGATTAAAAACAAAAGCTAAAAAGTCGAAAGCCAGAAACCACATAAGAAGGTGCAAAGTAGAAAGGAAACTATGAACTGTTATCAGGACACAATGAAAAAGGTCTTGAGTCCAAGCACAAAGTTCAGCAGTAAGGAGGGACTTGAGACACATACTAATCGTAATTCGCAGGTGTTAAAACCCACTCACTGAATTGTTCTATTTACAGCTCCCTGCTACCCCCAAATCCACATGACAGGGTAGGAGCCTGAATCTATGCAAAAGGAAAAAGCTATGCATCTCTGATTCAAATTATAATCCTTTATGTAATTTTTTGTAATAATCTGGAGTTAATTTCCTAAAATACAAAAGTATGGCAGAACATACAGAGGAACTGAAGCTACCACTACAAAAAAAATCAATTTATGTAACTTAATTACTTGAAAGAAAGTTGCAAATACTGTGTAAGGGACATGATTTACTCTCTGAAATTCAAGAGGTTATTTTCATACATGTGTCTCTCGCACTTCATAATTTTAAGTCAAAAACATGGTATTACAGTTCAGCACCTCTGTAGATTTTCTCTTAGACTGTGCACAAATATTGAATTGGAGGAACTTTAAAAAAATGTAGTGCCCTTCCATGCAAACTAAAGATCAAACAAGAAATAAAATGATGAAATAGGTTTTCAGAGTTTTTGCTGAAAAAAGTTTTGTCAAAGTGTGCAGATTAAGCGTAATAATAACAAACATGAAGAAAGACACACTTACATTTTGTTCCAAAGTGGTTATATCTTGTTCAGCTTTTGAAAGCTTGAATTTGTATTCACTAATTTGTCTGTTGGCATCTCCTAGACAAAAATTGACATGAATATGACAGTCAAAGCAACTCCCTAAACTAGCAGATTCCCTTTTAATTAAAATTCATTAATAAGACCATTTTATTTAGAAGCCTGTATACAAGATTGCAAAGAGGTAAATGTTCTTTCAGAAATCTTTTAGAGTATGGAAAAGAAATTATTTTCCTGTTAGAGAACACAATTGTTTCTGTAAGAGTGTGCACTAAATTTCAGATGTACTGATGAGATACACACCTTTTAAAACACATAGAAAACTCATTCCTTAAAAAAAAGAATCAACACAATAACCAACACACACTGCAAAATGGGTCAGACCACAACAGACATAACACCAACAGTGTTTACCTTAGACATCTGTAATAACATTCAAAATCCTAAGGAGCACAAGGCGTCAACCTGAGTGACAAACTCCAAGGCTCTTTGCAAATTATTTTGTTGTTACATCTGAGCCCTGACGTTGCCAGTACTTTGTTCATGTTCATTGACACAAACATATTAAATGACAGTCTGTCAAACAAGTAAAGTTTTCAGCTGAAGAAATAGCTTGCTTGAAATGGGAAATAGTGCTTCCATAAAGCAACACTGAATATTGTGTTAAATAAATTTCCATGTTTTGCTTCAAGATAAGTCTTCCAGATTAGGTTTCTGTATCAAAGACTCAACAAATAAATTAGGCAGAATAAATTTTAAAAATCTCAGGTGAAATTCTGTTGTCTAAAATTTGAAATTATTCAAGCAGTGGCACCCACTCTAGGCAAGGTTATCAAGTGAAAAATAACTTCCTAGTATGTAGTTATTCAACACTGACAGAGGCACATTTTTAAGCTGTTCTGCAGCGAGAAGTTCCATGCAAGGACATATACCAACAAAAACCTATCTGCTCAACAATATATTAATTCCCAATACTACTACTGCACAACAAAAGGAGTGGGAAGGTCTGTTTCCTCTCTGCAGGAAGAATAACTTTGAACAGTAATCATATACCTACTTTGCAATTCAATTAGCTGCAAGTCAGAACCATTCTCTAAGCCTATGGTATCTGGATTCATGCCATCGCTTTTAGAATACTTCTGTCGTTCTTCTTCTAACTGCATCTTCAGTTTTCTAACCTGAAAAAGGAAGTGTTCTTTTGTGAAAAAGAGACTCCCACAAGTTCAGTAGCTGTGTTATCTAAATGTTCAATGGTAAAAAGGCAAAGCAGTCCTGAGATGCCACGAGCACAGTGCAGGAGCACACAGTAACCAACAGAGCTCACTTTTCAGAGGAGTAGATGGCATTAAACTCCACTTATGGATTTCTTCTACTGCATATCTTTTCCATTCTAAACATGCATGAAAATCTTGAACAAGGTCCTGGTGAGTTTACGGAGACAATAATTCACCGCTTTTTTTGCAGGTCCTCTCTCATAGTCCACCTAGAAACAATGGTCCTAGGCAAGTCTGCAGTGCACATTAGTTTTAAACAGTTCCATTTCAAGCTACAGCAGCTGTCTTGTGATTTTTCCACTTGTCAGGGAACACAGATTTCTCAGCTATGTCCACTGTGTATGGAGTTTATTAAAGAAGTGGGAGCTACCTTTTTGACACTCGTATAAAAGTACCGCCCTACAGATTTAGCAGTATGGAAGTTATGCTTGCAAAACTCCCATTCATGATACAAATCAAATACATGATTAGTGATTTTTACTATTATATAGTGAAATTTATGCACATACATATTTATGTACTTATATTTAATGCTATATTCAATTAGAAGAACCAACACTATGGTACTCTTAACAATTGCTCAATGGCTATTTATTTTCTTGAGCCCTCTCTTCTCAATACTACTTTGATAGTACGAATTTTCTATTTGAGTAACTAAAATGAACAATGAAATAGTATTTCTGAGCAATTTTGAAGAAAGTGCCACTTGAGCTTATGAAAATATATTTTACTGACTTTAATAATTCCACATAAGACAAAAGAGTTTTAATACATGCGTTACTACTAGAGTCAGCAGCAAGTTAGATTTCAGCTAACCAGTTACTGAAATGAGGTTTCTTTAACAACCAAGATCA
Organism: Empidonax traillii; assembly: GCF_003031625.1. Taxonomy (NCBI): domain Eukaryota; kingdom Metazoa; phylum Chordata; class Aves; order Passeriformes; family Tyrannidae; genus Empidonax; species Empidonax traillii. The sequence continues at coordinate 617,515 of NW_020955934.1, forward strand.
AAGTAATATAGATGAGGACACTAGTGAGAGGAGTTGCTAATTCCTGGTAGCCAATGAGGTAAGAAGTCGAGTATTTTACTTTGCGTTAGTGCCTACGTATTTGATTAAACACTTTTGGTGCTTAATCCGTGTTTATTACTAATATATTATTAGTCTGCAATAGAATACACAAAAGTCTATATTTGAAATTAATAGTTTATTTTACCTGGGACAATAATTCCTCCTTTTCTCCAGCCAGTTTTCGTAGCCTGATATCTAAAACCCAAAGAACCCAATTAAAAATCAGAAAAAACTGACAATAAGAATAGGCTTTTCGTAACTTTTTGTTCTATTTCAAATAAAATGCTCTTCAAAACTAATAGCATTGGGACCATAAAACGTTGATATCTCATTAATAACACACTAACCTGCAGTTAGTAAAAACAAAAAAATATTACAGTCACGCTGTTTATTAGTATAACAATTCTAAAAGCAAGACCTCCGGGTTTAGTAAATCTTCGAAGCAAGTTAAAAACTGAGGATATTTTCAATACTAAAACTAATACTAAAATATATTGTCCCAATATCTAGAACAGCCGTTTCCAACAAAAGTTTCTTCTGATTTTATACTCTTTTTCCTTTCTCATTCAGACAATGCTATCTCTTCAGAGAAACCACTAAGCTTCCCCATATGTTTAGAAAGTTTGTAAAAACTGTTCTCAAACCGTGAAAAAATTATTTGGGAAAGGACCCCCGGGAATATCTCTAATTAGTCCATAGCTCAGTTATGGCTACAAAGCAGTCTGTCAAGCAACACCATGCTCAGATTAGAGCAGCTCCCTTAGAAATTGTAACTTTGACAGAAACAAAGCATAATGACATTTGTATTGCCCTATCAGGAGCCAGAGCAGAAATATGCATCAAGTCTAATTTCTGTCAATACAAAAATACGTAACTATTATTTATTATGCACAAATATACTGCAAGCAGGTAGACATGTTCCTTCACACGTTAACAGAGTTTTACAGTGGATTGACTCTGTGTACAACAACTTGTTCAACCTAAGGATAAAAGCAAGCTAAAGTTATTACCCCCCCCAATATGTACCTTTCTGCTGCCCCTGTCATTTTTGGAATGTTTTTAAAACTTTTTTTTCTAATGAATGTGATGGAAGACTGCACTTGCTGTTCTTTCATTGATTATACATAGTTCTGAGGAGTTATATTCTTGAAACACAATGGAAAACATATTAATACAAAAGTCTAAACTTTTAGGCAAGATGTTTTCTGACAGTAATAAAACAGAAACTGGACCAAGAGAACTAATACATTTCAAACACACAAGCACATACTTTTTTTTTTTCCCCTCAAAATATAACATCTGTCTTTTCACTCAGTGTAAGCAAAAAACTAAAAAAAAAAAAATCAATCCTGAAAGCTGTGTAAGTATGTATTGCAGAAGCATCACAGCTATCTGTCTGCAGCTGTAAATCCCACGCACTGTGAACAGGAGGGAAGCAAAGACCTCTAACACTCCATAAAGTATGTTAGGATATTTTTACCTAGTGGTCCTTCTCCTGCAGATTCCAAGACTTGAGCAGCTTCTTGTGATACAACTGTTATTGCACCAACCACCGATTCATGGTTTACATCACCATTTGGTGTGCCATCTGGAATTATAACTAATCCATATTTCTAAAAAAACAAAAGAAAGAAAAAAACCTACTCATACAAGAAAAACTGTAAAATATAAATCAACAGAAAAGTTTTTTAAGAGCTTTTGAAGTTAATTGAACACAGTTACAATGAAATGGACCATTTATTCTACCATAAGGTCAGGGTTTTAGACTCCACAAAAATAGTAACCATTCTTCCTCTTTTTCACTGACCTTGATTTCACGCCCTATTCTTGGATTTCTGTTACTGTAAAGTAACTACTACCAACATACCTCTCCTCTCTTCATTGTTTCCTTCAGGTCAGCCAACTCCTCTCTGAGCTCATCTCGCTCATTCTTAATGCAGTCAAAGTAATCTTTCTGTCTTTCTAGGGCCTGGGCTCAGGCAGATAGCAAGAAAAAGAACGGCACAGAGAAAAAGTATATGACAGATAGCAGAGAGATTTTCTACAAGTAAATACAAAGAGCTCAATAAAAGTAAAGAAACTAAAAGGGCTTTAAAAATATATATTAACATATATCTCTGAAAACTGCTCTCTACAAGTTGCATGTTTAGCTTCATGCTGCATTTGTCTTTTTTTTTTTTATTTTTTCAGGCAAGTCTTAGTAGATTCTATAACAGATTTTTATCTAGTGAAACCTACTTTTGGTAAATGTTTATAAACTAAACTGAATACCAAAAAGTAAGTAATTCTTCTTGATACAGGCACTCTGTGGCCAGAAATAAAAACTTCTGACACTTAAGTGGAAAAGATCCTAAAACATTACATCTATTGAACTAATTTTTTTACCTTTTACGGGGTCCAGATGTAGACACTGTATATTATAAAAGACCTTGGGTGTATCCACGTACAAATACTAGTCCATTTACTAGTTGCTTAAGGGTTAAAATTTAGCACTATTTACTAAAACCAAAGCACTTGGTTTTAGAGAAAAAAACGGCAGCAAACTCTAGCATCGCTATTTTAGCACAAAAAAGTATGGTAGCTAAAAGTGCAGTATGGATGTAGGTGGGTTTGCCTACCTGTGCTGCAGCTCTGTTACCTGGCAGTTAATCAGACACTTTCATTTGACTGGGAAGCATTGCGCAGTATTCTATTCAATTTTAACATTACCCACGTTACAAATAATCCTCACAGTACAGCAACTGCAAGAGCACACACAGTTTGCCAAGAAAACGACCCCACTAAACCTTATGTTATGCATGAATGGTTAGGAATGGACTGATACCAGGAAAGAAATGAAGGTGTATACTTTTGTACTGTAATACATAACTGCAGTATGCTGAATTCTAATAATCACCTAGGATCTGTATCCTAGAGCAATGTTTCAATGCATTATTCAATTTCAACAGAAAGTTTAAAAAAGCGCTGGTGCACTTGTTTGTTTTCATGTAAATGTAACATTTAAAATACAGGTAATTCGACATGTGTGAAAACATTAGTTGTCACATCTTAGTTTAAGAATTTGTTAGTGTTTCTATTGTTTCCTAACACAGACTAGATCTCTAACTACATCATAAATACTGTGAAAAACCTTAATCATGACATCATTTTGTGTTCCACTTAAAAGATTCATATATCTTTGTCATTTTCAAAAAAATAATGGCATAGACAGAGGGGAAAGTAAGCTCACCCCCTTGAGAGAATGGACACAGAGGCCCAGAATCACACTACAGACACAGATTCTGTGTCCTTGACAGTGTCCTGTGATGATGTCGACCTTCCCAAAAAACGTTGCAAACCACACCCCCTAATGCACAAGTGTTGGAAACTGGAAAATTCTGATGGGGAAGGAAGTGAAACTGACATCACTATACATCTCTAGCTATGAGGAGCTTAATAATCTTTATTCAGTGTTGGACAACTTTAGTAAAAATCCTAGTGTTTGTATGCTCAGGGGTTAATGCAATATGACACGGATTTTTGACACTACTTCTGCAATTCCTCTATTGGGCAGGGGACAAAAATCAGAACAACTAAGCTCCATGGGCATGTTTTACATACCAGTACGAGTAAAATCATATGGCAGAAAACAGGTTTGTCTGGGGTCTTATTTTCTGAATATTCTAAAAACCTCCATGAAATCTATACCAAACTCAGAGTTGCCATTACTAATTTCAAATCTGCAATACTTGCACAATTTGGAGCCACCAAACAGTAAAACAGCTGTATACTTCAGGAAAATAATCTGAAGCTTTAGTCCAATGTTCTCATACTGATCTAATTTAAGATGAAATACAAATTTTAATCACTGTAGAAACATATGAAGGCAGGTGTAAAAGAAACTCATGCTATTTTTGTTCTGTTTGCCTCCCTTTCTTTCTCTGAGACAGAAAAGTTTTGCATACATTGTAAAACTACATTACAATTCTAATTATAGACTACATTGTGAAGCTTCTCAGAGATCTTTGAAGCTGGAAAAGAGTAAAAATTAGCAAATCTGCTCCACAGTAGGAGCAGTCTTTCTCCACAGTATGGAGAAAGACTCAAAAACTGAGCTACAAAAAGTATGTCAGTGTTTATAGATGTGGGAAGGAGAAGAGCAACATTTTAACATTTTCATAACTTAGAGATTTCAATCCTGAGATAGTTAAAAAAGAAAAAAAAAAGTAGCTGGTAGCTGTATTTTGAACATTACATATGCTCCCTACTAACTCTGGCAATGTATTTGAAAGAGCACAAAAATATTGTATAAATTGAGACAGTCCGGTATACAAATGTGAAAAGTAAGTATGGAAAGAATATGGTAAATGTAAGTTAAAAAAGATTTCAGAAGAATGTCCAGAAAAACTTAAGAATGTTGAAATTTTTTAATGATGGAAGAGAATATCGCAATATGGACTGAAAGACTGAAATATGAAATAAATACAAGATAGTATAGCAGGGTGCTTGTGAACTGGGCACCATCAGTTAAAAGGTAACTTTTCAAAAGGACTTGAACACCAGCAAATAAAACAATTTTCAAAGAAAACTGCATATACTGAAATCCTGTGTAAAATTCAGATAGAGAGAAATTACCCTGGAGTTGCTAAGATGCAGATAATTTCTTTCTAGAGGCTTTCAAATAACTCCCTATCTCCTCCAGGCAATCTACCTGTGGCCCAAACAGCCAGACGTTCAGAGCCATACAGTTATCACCAGGATCAGGCTGACTCAGACAGTTTTGTGACTTCAGTGCTGCCCAAAAGTGCTGCTGACAAACCCTGCCTGACCTACATCACCTGCACAGAGAGCATCATCACAGTTCTTCCTGTACCACCTTCCCTCCTACACAGGAACCCTACAGATGCTCCTCAAAAGCTCCCGCACAACCATTGTTTAGATTCCAACTCTCAGTTCCAAAAGTTGGTACCTCTGGTGTTTTGTGTGTGGTATCACAAAACCAGACTGGTTCAGGGCTGCATCTAAGCCAAACAGTCCTGGAAAGATCAGAAGTGCAATACAGGAATGGCAAGTTGGCTGCAGAAGTCAATTCAAGATCATATTTTTTAGCACTAGGTATGCCATTAAATATTTTCTAAAAATTATAAAATTGTATGTGCAACAGTTTATCTTACAGATTTAATTACCATTATTCACCATTATGCAAGTAAAAATGAAGTGTAGCTAATTTTCTAAAGATGAGAAAGACTGCAAAACATTTTATACATTTACATTGGGAGTGGCCTTCATTTCTTTGGAGTGCACAGCATTCCTTGGGGTGCAGGGGGCATCCATCTACTTCTAAATTAAAAAAAATACCTTTCCTCCCATATTTGATTCATACCCCTATTTTTTTATCTTTCCAATTAATTGTCTCCTGAAGATCAAACACCTCTTTGGTTATGGAGTCTATATTCTCCTGCATACGTTGGTTCTCCTGTAGTAAATAGGACGAGGGAAGAATAAAAGAGGAAAGAGAAGTAAGGAAATGGGAAAAAAACAAACATTCAAATAGATAAAGGAAATTAGGTAATAAAAGTCAACTGAAGAGTTTATGAGCATGAAGTTACAGAAACAGCATGCAGCTTAATGTAATATATTTTTTATGAATTCATGAAAGAGAATGGCAATTAATTTTATTCAATCAATGTTGATGGGAGAATTTAATGCAGCTAGAGCTACTTTTCTTTAGTAACTGTTCCCACTGCAGTCTCAGGATAACATGCTTTCTATAGAAATATAATTACCCTGGTTGTAATTTCTAGATACCTTCAAGCCCCCTTCGGAAGTGAACACTAATGTTAACAAGTGCTTTTATTAATGTTTTACAAAATAAAAAAAATCTTGAAAGTATAGAGAGTTTGAATCAAGCATCCAGGAAGTGAAAGACAGCTGCTTATACTGCTTTCTGATACTATATGAATACATATCGAGCATGGTCCTATTTTTTTAGCTGATACTGCATTTTGCTGCTTGCCCTGCAAATACAACTAAAATTCTTAGGTATGATGTTGTAAAAATTTTTAGGGCTAGAGACCATTTTTTTCCCTCTTAATGAGTGAACTAGATTTTACATCTGGGAATGGAAGGCAATGTCTTTCTGCAAAAAGCTACATGGCTTCAGCTAGATTTTCTGTTATTGCTGATAGATGGAGAAATTGCTCAAATAAGTGGTAAATATGGGTCAAATCTTTGAAGGGACTGGATGCATTTGTGAATATTCAGCACATGCTACATTCTACCAAAGCAAACACTCCAGGTAAATCTACTGCATATTCTTGATTAGTACACTTAAAACCCATCAAAACATAACATAAAGCCAAACAAGAACATATACAGTTATTTTTTAATTCTCAGTGAAGTCAAAGATAATCTAGAGCAGGTAAGAGAGTTACAACCCGAATTTTCTAGGGTTGTTTGCTTGTCAGCATTTATGTGATTTAAAATGCTGAAAACTTAGGCTAATCTTATTCCTTTTCTTCTGCTAGTGAATCATATCAACTCCAGTTCATGATGCATATTACTTTCAGAGTAGAACTTTTTGAAGTAGACTTTTCAGAAGTCTTTTGGAGTTACTGTACTACCTAGAGAGTACACAGTGAGAGTACAAGAACATAGTGAGGAAATAAAGGATCAGTGAAATATTACATAGCTTTTGAAAACTGGCCCATACACTTAAAAATCATCAATTTTTATTGAAACCAAAGGGCAGTAGGAAAATGATGTACTAATTGAACTACAAATTTCAATGTTTTAACTAAAATCATTGGGAAATGGACACCCACAAACTGTTAGACTACATATATACATATATATATATGTACTTTTGTGGACCATTTTAAAATGAAGACTGATAATAGGTCTGGGATTTTAGGGCACGTGGATTTGTTCCCAGAAGGGCAAAAGGGAAAAAGAATAGGGTGAGAGGGGAAAAGAACACACCGCACACCCAGCAACATGGTTACGACCCAATAACATGCTGACCAGTGTTGCTATATTTATGCTTGCCTAGTAAGCAAACAAGCAGTCACTACTGCAAACTTCAGTGGCTGATGCTCTCAAAAATCTGCAATAACTGAAATGGAAACTTTCGGGAAAGGCAAAGAATAACATTTGGTATTATCCACGCATCAGAACTTCTAGGTATGGAAAAAGATTTCAGCCATACAAACATTAATTCTGCCCTGACAACAAAGAAAAGATATTAAAAACATTCATGAGAGAACCACAATTCTCACAAGACTTAAGGATGTTACAAGATGTAACATATTTGAAAGCCTTACAGAGACATTTTCAAGTTTATAAATTTAGAGAGATTAGTAGCTTAAATTCTACCCACTAAAACAAGATAAACTCTTTCTTAAAAATGCAAGATCCTGTTTTGTACATGATGGCTGTTCCCATTCAAAACTTTCACAATATTTATTTGCACAAGTTCCATCATACACTGTCTTATATGAACATACCTCTATCAATTCATCCCTCTGTCGAAGGCCCTCTTTTAGTTCATCCAGCTTATGCTGCAGAATACTGCAGGTGTGTTTCTGTCTTTCCAATTCCTATATTAAATAAATGAATTATTTATACTTATTTTGAGTTATGTAAGAAATAGGCAACAATTTGAGAAATTCTACCTACTAAGGTGTTAAAAAAAATCACTGAATCAGTGTTTTAGGTAAGTTCTCCAGATATGACATGGAAGATTTTATTTCATTAAATGCAGAGGAGAAAGAAAAGATGACATAAAGGCTTAAGCACAATATTAACAAGAAAAGCTAGTCTGAAAGCTTTCAACTGTTCTTACTAAATAGTCCAGAATTCTACAATTTATAATCAGAAAAAAAAAAATACCTTTGACTTCTCTTCATTCTCCCTATAGAACTCCGCTATCTGTTCTTCTTTCTCCTCAATAACGTCCTTTAAAGTATCCACTTGGTAAACCAAGTTGTTTTTCTCATTGTCTAGCTGAGCATTGGAAACCATAGCTTTCTTGTACTTCTCTTCAACTTCAGCTAGTGAATCCTATTGACAGCAGAAACGTTTGCATTAGTCTAACTTTTTGATGCGGATATAATGTTAAAATATTCCCTTTAGAGATATCAAGTCACAGTTCAATTTCCATTATTCAAGTTAGGTTATACACAGCAAAGAAAAGTTATCATTACAAAAGCATGAAAAACATAAAATAATATTCAGTGGCATTTCTACTCTGCCACCACTCATGGGGATACAGCAGTAGTATCACAGCTTTATAATATTTTCAAGGGATGCAGGAGAAAACATTTCAGAATGAGGCAAAAAACCTGACAGAGAGAACTCAGACAATTAAATCACTATAAGAGATCACAAAAACATTTCCAAGAGTAGCTTTAACTTAATGCTCATTATTTAAATAGTGCTCTATTACCTTAGATTCAAAGTTTTAAGATAGTCACATTATTTCAGTAATAAGGCTTCTCTGTTTAAGCAGATATTTTCTCTTTATATTTCTTACTAAGATCAAAAAAATAAAAAGCATGTGAAGATTCACATGCTTGATTCTCTGCCTGAAGGTGCACATATGTCTTGCTGTATATCCTCTTACACAGTTCTCTCCCATTTAAAATTTTATCCTATTTTTAATTATCCTACTGTTTTTTTTTTTCAGTACTGTGACAAAGGTCAACCCTTTAACTACTTAGAACAAATATCACTCTGGAATTTTTAAACATGCAATTATTTCAATAAGCATTATATGGGGGTTGAGACTAGATGATCTTTAGGGTCTATTCCAATCCTTTCACGGTCTATGATTGCACGATTTTAAAAATATAAAAATTGATTTTCACAGAATCCTAATTTTAGAACAGAAAAAGAATCATTAAGCCAATTATTTTACGAAGTACATCTGTGACCTACTACAAATCTCCTAGTATTTCATGTAATCTGTTCCCTGAAGGCAGAAGTAGCACCATTTCCAATTTTAATTATTTGCATTATAACAGTAGAAATACTAGAACAGGAAACGCATGAACCTTGGGTTTTCCAGGAAACAGAACACTAGGACTAAGATATTAAGGGAGGAGGTGGTAACAGTCTAAGTTTCTTAAGAAAACACTGAAGAGTGCTATCTCTTACACAGTAAAATTATGCAAAGATTTTTGTTGCATATTTGTGTCTTCTTTTAGAAATACCAAGTCACGGTTCAACATTCTGCTATAAGAAAGGCAAAAAAACCCCTTATCCCCAAACCCTATTCCATGTTGTAAATCTCCATTTTGAGAAAGCTGTCCTTTAAATATGTCTTTTAGCTTTTATAATTTTATCATAATCACAGGTATTTACACCTTTCTATTTCACTCACGTTGTTTCAGAATTTTCTGCTGGAGAAATACAGTTTTTCAGAAACTCCAGAAAAAATAACAGATATCCAGACAGACCAAAGATCAGAAGAGACAAAACAGTTTAAGTTGTGAAAAATACAAGAAAAGTATCATTATCATCTGGGAAGCAGTAAACAGCAAACAGCAAAGATGATTCAGAAGGATAAGAGAAAGGAATGAGAAAAGAGATGACTCTCAGGATAAGAGAAAAGAGAAAAAAAAAATAACACGCGTAAGTGCATTTCAAGTAATTCTTAAGATTAAACCAGGGAAAACGTTTTTTTTGTGATGCTGTAAGTATAACCAGTTACGTAAAGATTTACAAAAAAAATGCTAGAGACTGCAAACCTTCCAAAGACTTCCAAAGAATAATCCAGTTTGGAGGAAAAAGAGAAAAAACCTAGGATTATAATGAATGCTGTAATAATTTTACAAGGGGACATGATATTTAACAAAAAATACAACGAGGAAAAAAATTCCAATTTCACTGTTTCCGTGAGTGTGGTGATTGGGGTCACGTAGTAGTTTGGGTTGGCAAAGATCTCTGAATACCATCTGGTCCAGTCTCCTAATTAAACAGAGCCAATCAAGATCACACTGCTCACAGCTCATCTCCAGTTCATTTAAAAAAAAAAAAAAAAGGAACATTGCAAAGACTTCTTTGAAACTGTTTCCTCTTTTCAAGTTAAGTACTACGCATGTTCCCTGTGGTTCAAGAATTCCACGTAATTTTTAGAAGTCTTCCACTTTGATGAAAAACAATATGGATTTTAAATAATTTCTGAAACACTTTAAGGAGGCAGTGGGACTTCTGAGGATGAAGCAGTGGGAATAGGCCAGAATGAAAATGGATAAGGCTCTGCACATAACCTAAAGCTATGAAAAAATACCACCCACAATTCTATCAGTAAAGTCAAAGGGCTATAAAAATTAGCCTGCTTGGCTAGAATAAGATCATTCAATGCAACAGACATCAAGAGAGCTCATTGTAAACAGTATAAAAAAAAAATTTTTGAGGAAAGAAAAAGGATTTCTTTCTAATTGATACAAAGAAATACAGAAAGGACCAACAAAAATGAATGAAATTGAGACATGAAAAGATCTGAAGACCTAACTAAATCAGAACTATCCACATTAGAGTTCATTCTGCTGACATTCAGCATATTTGTAGGTGAAGCTCACACTTCTAGCAGTGTGAGGGATGGGCAACCAGAGAGATTGGAAGGGAATGTGATTAAAAATCCCTGTTACTCAACCACTGAAAACAATCCCCTTAAAAATAGTGTAAATGGAAGTATGCTAGTACTTCTTCTAAAATACACAAGACAAAACTGCCAAAGTACAAGTTGAGGAAAAGGCAATACCTTCCTAATTAAAAAGAAGGGTTCCTGAAAAAATCTCTACGGAATGCAACTTAGGAACACATCATTTAGTATTAGCAACATCATAATATGCAATTCAATTCTGAAAGCCAAGCTTAGATGAGGATCTTGTTGTTTATTGCACACTGTGCGCTTTGGTAACTTCAGTGGATTACAATAAATAACAAAGCATTAGCAATGATTCGGAACAGTGGTCATGAGATGCTAGCAACCATGCAAAAGCATGAGAGTTAGATCCATTCTGAAAATATGAAGCAATCTCACATTACATTCAATCATAGCTATGTCTAATAATCTTGTAATCTATTGTGCTTTAAAGTATTTTTAAAGTATTGTGCTTTAAAGTATTTAGAAAGTATCTTCATATGGCAATGTAATTAAAACAAAACATACTTCATCTGAGCATATGGCTATCAGATTTAAAGTTACTTATCCTCTAAAAAGAGGTAAAATTTTTGCTACACTGAACAGCTCAAATTACATATTTTGTCTTTAAAACACCACCTAATACACTGTTTAATCCAAGAAATTCAAGGAAGCTGTTAAATATCCCACTGTTCTATGCTCTAGTACAAGAAGCATTCATTAAATTTAGTCTATATGTGAATATAAAACAAATATGGAAAGATATCTTTACTTCTGCGTGAAACCATTCACAATTAGATAACAGGAAAGAGAACAAAACAAATATCCTGAAAAAAAAATTTTAAGCCACATCATTTGCTGTATTCAGTTTCCTTCAATACAGAGCAGGTGAAAATAATCATACTTTAATTTAGCTGCACTGTTAACTGTGTGAAAATTTAAAAAGAAAAGCACCTGGATGGCCAGACAGGAAACTTTCCTTAACACTCATTATTAACCTGATGCTGAAAAGAAGAACCTACCATTTAGACAAGCATAATGGGCAACAAAAAACCATAAGCAAAAAGAAAAAATATTTCTTAATGGCAAAGGATTAAAACAAAATTAATCTTCTCCTGCAAGAAATATGCCTACCCCAACTGATTTCAGCACATCTTTCAAATTTGTTACTTTGGCTTTGGTTTAGAAGATGTAGTATTTCCTGAAACTTGGAATACTAATACCTATGGTCTTTGCCATAACTATCTCCCATTTTTTTGTTCCCCATTCAATACCTAGCCATTATTCAGAATATCTATTTATTTGCCAAGAAAACTCTAAAAAATACAAATTGAACCTCTCATAATCTTACCCATATATATAAATATATATAAACATTAAAGCTTAATACTCTTAAGGTTAATCAAATAACGAACATAAACCATTTCATGTACACTTTAAACTGATGCTATTTATGCATTAAAAGTTAGATACATGCTTTAAGGAAATTTAAAAATTTGTTAGTAAAGCCACGGTATGTTAGCAAAATCAGTGATAACTCCACTACCCAAAAACACCCATACAGAATGCATGCTTGGGAGAAGCCCTGATACCTTTAGTTCTTTAAGTCCCTGCATGTATCTCCCTTCTACATCGTGTATCTGGTCCTTAAGATCATAGATATCCTGCAGGACATAGGAATGAACCATTGCATAAGAAGTATGGGGAAATAATTAATAGTCAAAAAAGCATTAAAAGGTTTAACATGCACTTCTGTCAAACAACAAAGCCTGCAATAATTCCCAGAAATCAAAATTCATTCACAACAACAATTTCATGGAAATTAAGATTTTGTTTATATCCCTGAATCCAAGATATCTTTATAGGACAGAACTGTTTGAAATTTGACATAAACATAGTTTTATCTTAATAAAAGCTGAACTGTTAGCACCATAAAGACTTATGAACACAACAAATACAATTACCAAGAAATCATTCATGATTGAAAATTATATCCTCATAACTTTTCTTCTTATTATTATAGAAGATCTGTATTAAAAAAAAAATCCTCCTATACCAAATTATCTGAAAATGCAATTTACCCGTAATTCACTGAGGGAGGCATCGGGATCCACCAAACTGCTTGCATCTCCACTTCCTCTCCTAGACGAGTTGCCACTCAGAGGAGTTGCACTTACTGAATTGCGAGATGAGGGCTTAAAAAGGAAAAAACCATTGTATCAGCAATCACATGGTCATATCTGGTATCACTGCCATTATTCTTTATAACTTTCTTCACAGGCACAGAACAGTCTTCTCTCTCCTTTTTCTTAATATTATAGACAATATTTTCCATAACTATTTTCCAGCACTTGACTTTCTTCTTGGTGAAATGTTGATTCCTCTTTGATGGCTTATTAGTTAATCAGAACTATCAGAACATTAGAATTTTGAGTCGTCTGTCTAGAAGACACTCATAAGGTGGCTGTTAGTGCTGAAATACTGTAGAAGTTTACAATATTACTAAACATTATAATTTATGCCATCAAGGATTCAAAAGAAAGTCTCCAGTGAGAATACAGCATATGGATTTTTATAGCCTTAGGGTCTTAAAATTTAGCCTTTCCTAATAAATATTTCTAACATGAAAAAAAAATTGTATAGAAAATTATTACTGGCAGTAAGTAAACTAAGCAACAAAAATTTTTCCTCAGGAAATAAAAGACACAAAGCATTAATTTTGAGAGATAATATATGTCTAAAAATATCTCTGCTAAAAAAGCATTTATACTTTTTGAACTATTTCAATAACTGTGAACTTGTGGATAAACCCTGACTTTAAATAATAATCTCTAAATAATCTCTTACCCTTGAAAATATTTCTGAATGAGATTTTTCACTCTTTTCTTCCAGCTGAAAAAGAATACAGAATGTGATTACCTTTTGCTATGAGGGACTGCTGAATCATCATCTTTTGTTCAAAGACACTGAGAAATATTTAAAACAAAAAAATTAAACAATTCTAGAAGTTAGCATAGATCAATACAGGAAAAACAATATCAACTGCAAAATAAATGAATGCTCATAAAGACAAAGCCAGAAGCTCCTTTTTAAAAGTTTTTAAGAAGTCATTACCAGTACTGAACAAAAAAAACATATTTAAATTTCAGCAGAGTAGTGACTACAACACTTGGTGACACAACAAACACAAAGCTTCATGCAAGTACACTTCAGGCAGTCAGTGACAGCAGTGTGAATGTCCTAATTAACAGAAAACACATTTGTTCTTTCCATCTCTTTGGTAAAACCTGCAATTGCATCAGGACAAAACTGATTCAGGTAAAAGCCCATAACTAAAGTGTACTGATTAATAGCAACCTACAAAATAATTTCAATTAATATTTTATGTACTGAAGCCTAAGCAAAAGAACTACAACACTCCCCTCTTATTCAGGATATTCTGCTATTGCAAAATTATACTGTAGATTTCCACATTTTCTACATTTCTGTGAATCACAATAGGTGGAATTAGATGTGTTGCCATATTTTCAAAACAAGTATTTAGAATGGTATCTGAAATATCTTGCTTCTCAAAGAATACTGGTTTTTCGCCCAGGCCAGGGACAAGAGATTTTGAAGTCCATTGCAATCCCAGCAGAAACAAATGCTACTTTATAAGACCTTTCTTTTTCCTTCTATTGTGGTTTCTATAGAGCAATATTGCTTTTCCAGGACAAATTCACCATCTCCAATGATGTACTGAAATTGTAAATTGCAAAATTTGTCACCACTCAGATGATAAAATGATGTGAAGAATGATGTGAAGAATCCAATTGATCCAATTCCAGAGATGGAATCCAATAATACATAATGATGATGATAAAAGCAACTGAGAAGGCAGCACAAATACCATCTCAGCCTCCACCTTTCCTTTTAGCAGAGCGCTCATTTCAGAGAGTCAACTTTACTATGGAAAAAACCTCTAAAGTTTAAGCTAGAGAAATGATCGGCCTGCCATGCTTTGAGGATGCACAGATGACAAATAAAGTGCATTATTATAGTTAGATAGCACTGTAACAGTATTAAATATCATCTAAATGTCACAGAAAGGGTTGTTGCAGGAGTGCTCCAGCTGTCAGCCTCCCATTCCAAGCAGAACTGCTGCCAACAGTCCGGGTCAGCTGTGGCTTTATCTAGCTAAGTCTCACCAGCCTCGTAAACCATCAGAGTGCAACACTAACCTAACTGTGGAGCTTCTTGCAGTTTCTAGAACAAACTGACCAACTGCAGTGTAAGGCTGCTGGCCTTCGTTTCACTGCTCAGTCAGGGTCTGGAGACTTTGGCTCTCACCTGAGCAGGCATTTGCATGCTGCTGATCACCACACAGCATTCCATCTGCTCAACTAAATGAGCACAGTGTTCGCAGCCTCTCTGCCTAGGGCATGGGCTAACCCTGACCATTATTGCAAAAGACCAAAGAACAGAAATTTCTTCTTTTCCCCACACTATTGAACAGAAAGGTTTTGACTGCAAGTAACAAGACCTTTTAGGACTTAGAGCAGCAAGAAAGAGAAGGTTTGGAATAAACAATACTCAGGCTAAGGCATGCACAGGAAAAGCATCACAATAATTTTCCTGTAACATCATCTATTGACTTGGTATGGAGTACAAGTGCATAGCCAATAAGGAGTGCTTCAGTAATGGATCTTGACAAAATCTCATATTGGATGAATGAACACAGTGGGCACAGTTTTAAGTATTTTTGTCACTCAAACAAGTAATAATATTCCAAAAGTACATCCCCCCCCCACCCCACCCCCCCCCGGAATTGTTAATTTTCATAAGAAAAAACCCAAACATTTTACATTTTAAGAAATTCTTGAGCTTATCACACACAGAAGAAAATGTGAAGTGTTACACTTGTCACATGCTTCTAGCAACAAGCAAAATCTCCTTTAAAGTAAAGCAGCATGCTTTTAAAAAATTCACTCAAGACACTTCCACACAAAAACCAGGCCCAACCCCTCACTAAGCCTATTTGCAATGAAGTTACTCTGAACAGTTTTACAGTATTTACCCTTTCAGAGTATCTATATAAAAAATCCGTGGTTAGTGAGTTTGCTGCATTCCCCACAGTGTAACAACAGGCATTACACTCACACTATTCAGGCCTTCGTCTGCATCGGAAACAATGCTCCCCCTGCGGTTGGAACGACTAAAATAGTCAGCAGCAGTTTCACTTTGATCAGAAAAATCAGAGGACTTCAAAAGACAAGGAGAAGGGTGAAAGAGAACTGAAGATGACACCACAGAATGAGCAAAAGTTTATTGAAAAAAACCCAAATAGGAAGTCCCAACT
Source organism: Empidonax traillii (assembly GCF_003031625.1). NCBI lineage: Eukaryota > Metazoa > Chordata > Aves > Passeriformes > Tyrannidae > Empidonax > Empidonax traillii. The sequence continues at coordinate 633,540 of NW_020955934.1, forward strand.
TAAATCTTCATTATTGCCATTTATTCTTGCTTTTCTAACACCTATAAAAATTTTAATTGCTCTTCAAGATTTTTTCTATTTTAAATGAATAAAAAGTGTGTCTCATTGATATATTTTATTTGTGCCATATTGATATATTTAGCATAGGCATTTTTTTAAACACTCTTCACATTTTTTATTCTTAATAGTTCACCGAATCTAAAACTAAAAGCAATGAACACTTACTATTGCATTATTTTTCTCAATTAGAGTAATAAAAAAATTACAATCAGATACAAAAGGGTTTTTACTAATTTAGGGTCAAACACAATTACAAAAATTACCTTTTAAAAAAAGTTTGCAGATCATAAAGACAGATAATACAGTCAGAAGTTGATAAATAAAAATTCTTATTTTTCTCTATGAATGCTGTCTTTTCTTAAAACAGCACAAATCCAACAGTACTAGTTGAATATGAAAATGATCTGGGCCTCCTCTCATTCATAATTTTAAGACGTTATTTTAGAAGACAAGCTTACTCCCCAAAGATGAATGTCAGCCAGGCACCTAAAAAGGTGAGGAAAAAAATGCCAATGCTACACAACATGTGTTAAAAAGGGCAAAATATATCTAATCACACTGCAATAATTACAAGTGCCATGGGAATTCAAGTGAATTATTCAACTGAGAAACATTATGCACATTAAACACAGTGTTTAATGAGAAGAGTAGGTTTATCGTGTTTTGATTATATTCTACTTCAAAAGACAGAAAGTTACAGTGAACGTTATATTTAGTTTTAGAAGTCATTACAGGAGAGAAAAATCTTTATATGAACAATATGATAACATACTGTCCTTATCCATATTTCACTGTTGAAAAAAAATTATTTCTTTGCACTGGATGTACATGTAGCCTCATTCTGATTAAAGACAGCGAGGTGTCTTCTATGCAAATGTACATAGATATTACATATATAAGAGGCATACATAAAACAGTTTGCTGATGAACACCTGGATCAGATTATGCAGGGTTAGGACTACAGAATTTGTATTTGTTGTCACTGCTATGTTATGTTCTATTTCTGTGGCAATGAACTTCCAGCTGTAACTACATCTACACTTAAAATAATATCTTTTTTTTTTTACATCAACACTTAATATCTTTAATTTTTTTAAATGTAAGAAAGATAAATTTTCATAGTTGGAAATTTGGCTATACTTCTTATTTTACTTGCATGTCATAACATATAAGGATGCTGAAAAGAATTCTTCATATATGTATTATAATTACAGCAAAAGAACAACAATTCAGGTTACAATATATAACAACACTGTGCCCTTTCATTCAAAATCCACTTATCTGTCCTGTTAAAAAGTCCATACATCTGACAAACCTTGCTGTTCCTCCTTCTACAACTTCTGTACTT
>NW_020955934.1:635416-682628 GCF_003031625.1 Empidonax traillii
TAAGGATGCTGAAAAGAATTCTTCATATATGTATTATAATTACAGCAAAAGAACAACAATTCAGGTTACAATATATAACAACACTGTGCCCTTTCATTCAAAATCCACTTATCTGTCCTGTTAAAAAGTCCATACATCTGACAAACCTTGCTGTTCCTCCTTCTACAACTTCTGTACTTCTAATATCCTTCTCAATCAGTTTATCAAAACTGATACATTCTAAGATGGAGTTTCTCACCAGTGCTTTCTGTTTCCATCTTCTCTGCTGCTTGCTCTTTTGATTCCCAAAGAGTACTAAGCTGACTTCAAATGCATTATCCAGAGTGAAACCAAAATACAAACCACAGAAACAGCAGAAAGTGAACGTGAAATTATTTCTAACATGTTTACCTCATCTGCTTTGCAGGATTATTTCATTAAACAAATACTGTGAACTCTACTAAGCTTTCACTTGTATGAGTGAATGGTACCTTGGCATTATTGGTATAACGAATGCATACTGAGATCTGGTTATATATATTCCTATATACCTTTAAAGTATACACTTGAAAAAATGGATCTCAGTGTTAAGAAAAACTAAGGAGACTGGAAGTATTTTCCCAGTTCAAGAGACTACAAATGGATGTTAATACCTCTTAGGTTTTGGAATTTCATAAAGCAACAGCAAAAATACCTTTTTTCCTTCACCCTCAAAAATTCACTCTGATATCTGTTACAGCTAAAAACATTTGTTTCTGAGAAATCTGGTTTTATTTTATCTTTTTAGTATCTGTAACACTGTAAATACATGAAAGATTAAAAAAGAATTGAACAATTCAATTTAGCCCAGACTAGAACGCTAATCTACTTTTTTTTTCTGCATAGCATGACAAATGAGCAGCTGTACCAATGAAACTAAGACAGTTGTTCTGTGGCAGAAGCAAAGTAAAACTCTTTAAAATCACTTTGCAGCACAAAACCCCAACTTTGGAAGGACATTTTTAATACAATAAAGATCCAGAAATTAATTTCTCTCAATTTTGAATCCCAGTCACCACAGAAATGAGCGAGCTACTTCATACTGCATGATATAGCAAAGTTTGCATTAGTCCTCTTTCCCAAGAGAAAGATTTTTCTGCATGTATTGACTTATGTTTCATGTGCTTGCCCCAACTATGACATAGGGTGGCACCCCTAACAATGTACTATACTTCAGTTAGCAGTTGCTTTCAACTATATGGATAACAAACATTTAAAAGACGATTAAAACACCCAATTTTTTATTCCTTCTACAGTTTACAGTCCTACTGCTAAAACTACATCTTGCTAAAAATCACACCTTTGTCCGACAAAATTAAACTGCTTTGATGTGGAATTGAAAAATCAAGCCTGTGTGTTGGTCAGTAAAACAATCCCAGTTGTACATACTCATAACTGCTGGTTAGTATCAAACCACTCAGCCCATCATGCAAGAGGAACGCTCACCACAGGACTACTTCGGACTGAGCTTGCTCTCGAGGAATAACTGTATTCAGATGGCTAAAGAAAAGTTATGAAGGACATTTTCACAATTTTCATAGATTTTTGTCCACAGAGAACAAAGATAATTAAAGAAACAACCAAAAGCCTATTACACCTAGGAGTGCGAGAACTATATGAGTTCCCTGACCATACAATGAGGCCTGAGAAAGAAGGAATGAAATACCATTTACATCCAGTCTCAGAAATTATTATAACACATTCATACGCTATAATTCTTATGCACTGTCACATAATTCATCTTATCCTATCCAGTTAATAGTATACTTTTTGAAAGAACAAACAAATTTTAAAGTTTTTCACCAGCTTTTATTATTACTACTAGGGATGTCTATTTTGAAATACAGATCTAAGAATTCCCTTCAAAATCGTCAAATAGCTTTAAAAAATCAGATCTTAACTATGTGTATAATAAAATAAAATAAAATACTTAAATTGCAATTTGGTTTTAACTGTTTTGAACCCTGGGAACTGAAGCTATGCTGTACACTGATCAGTTTTATTTTATGCTCATCTGTGCAGGTTTTCCTGAAGGAGAGTGTTTAAAGGTGCAAGGCTGAAATCAATTAATGCAGTGAATAATAAAAACAGTTCTGGGTAACACAATTTAAAAAGAAAAATATTTACAGTTTCATGCTGCTTTGCTCCTACCTATGAAGAGATCTCTAGCAGAAATTAGAATTACATGTATAATGTAATAGCAGTCATGATGGTCTTGTTCTCTCACTGAATCTTCTAATGTTCTCTTGACAATATCACAAAGCCAAAAAAAGTAAATTATCGATTTGCAATCCAAATGCAGAAGAAGACCTCATTAACTACTTAAAAATATTTCATAAGAATACTTGATGATGTTTTACATAGGTTTAGCATGTCTCTAAATGGCAGTATAGTTTGGATTTGAACTACTGTGACAGCAAAAGACAAAGTTTCAGGCACGCCTGTCACTTTCTAAAGATAACCTTTTGCAGAGCTATCTTAGCTATTCTTATGGCACTTCTAGCTATACAGATGCAGATTGGGTTTTCATGCTATTGCATTTTTGTGTGTTTACTAAATTTAAATAAGGCATCCTATTTAAAGGTATTCAAAGTGTATTTACCACAAATTTCAGTAATCTCCCAACAATGACTTTTCCTATTCAAATGCTTAACTCCTCCTAAATACATTTTTAATATTATACATGGAGCTGCTATTTAGTATGCTTGGATTAACTACGTCTAACCCCAGTGTTCTTCAGCATCACTGCTGCATTCGGAATCATTATGCTTGTCTGTAAAAAGAATAGTAAAACAGCAACCACTAAAATACTTTAAAGAGACAATCTAACAATGGTAACAGCATTAAACTGAATACCTCCACAAAATGACACACTTGGATTGGAATTAGATAAATTGTTTTCTTTGCTTTGTGCATATTCTCAAAAAAAAAGCTACAACTCTAAAAATATCAAACCCGTACATGTCCCGCCTCATGGGCATACAATACAAATTTAAGGCAGCCATGCAAATGGTGCTTATGAACCAAACATACTTCTTATCAAACCGGTGCTTAAAGAAGGAGAGACCTATGAAGGTCAGAGGCCACTGAAACATATTAAAAAAAAAAGTGAGATATTATTTTACTGTACTAACCCTGTAACTCCTAGTTGGTGCCACTGGATAACTGTATAGAGAAGATGACTATAGCGTGAAGAATAGAGAAAGTCAGAAACACTTTTTCTGTGTACATAATTTTTATTTTATCTATTACTACTCTATATTCCCCAAAAGTTCTAAAGATTTAAATACTAAATTTTACATCTAGAATAGACAGAAATTTTAAGAAAAGTGTGGAAAAAACCTCCAGGAAAACCAGTCATCTTTGAAATCAAACTAAAACATTAATTAAAGCAATCTAGTATTCTTCGAAGATCTGTGGAAGAGAATGATAAGAAATTAAATAGTTTTCAAATGACATTTCGATTTCTTCTAGCTACTTATTTAAACCTGACCATGGCAGTAGCTGCAGGTACTGGAAGATACTACTCATCTCATGACAGAGCACTGTTTTATCATTTATATTACTGTGAAAAAAAAGTAGTACAATGCTGTTAAACATTTAAGACTCTTTTTTGTTGTTTTTAAAAGACAGGAATTAGAAACAGCAACTGTCACAGCTGCTAGTTGTTTTTCGTAAATCATACAGCAATCATGAAACAGCAGTTATTTGAAATTTAAAATGCCACATGCAAAACACAAGAGTAATCTACATATCATACATTACTTGTATAAAAGGCAGCTGTAACTACTACTGAATGTAATAACTTGAAATGTCATAGAGGGAAAAAGAAAAGTTTGCATAATATAGCGTAAGTAAGTAAACCCAAATATACATATTTTATATAAATAATGAAATTAATATAAGAAAAGGAGACAGACCCGAATATGGTAGGAAGGAACTGGTTTACTATATCCAAGGCTGCTATAATTTCTTTGGTCATAGTAAATTCCACTCTGAGGGTGAGGGGGGGAAGAAGAGAGAAAACAAAGGTTGCATCTGTAGGTCTTGTAAATAAAAGTTCTATCTTAACATTGCCCAAGTGTTCCCATCTTGTACAGAACGCTGTAAAATTTTGCCTATGGTTGACTCAAAATTTATGTAAGCCTAAAACCCCCAAAACTATGCTGTACTCTGTATATCAGCATTATTTATACTTTAATGCCATGTTCAAACAAAATAATAAATAATTTTGTGACTTCTTCCTCCTTAACAAATAAGAAAACTCCAAAAGTTTGACAAGTGCAGCATGAAATACATTACTGACAAAACTTGCTAATAATTAGTACAATTGTTTACTTGATCTTTTTTCCATTAGATGCCATCATAAATCAAAGCATTTTGGGGAGAGAGGACAGAAATCCCCAATAATTTAATAGGGGCTGAATGTTTACACGAGCAGCGTTAGCCTGTACCCTAGCACTGTTTTTTACATGCATACTGAAAGTCTGGCTCATTTCTGTTGGGTTTTGATACTTTCTATACAAATTCCCTCTTTAGGCAAATGTGAGCCAAAAAATTTATATACACATCCAAAAAAAGAAAAACCAGACAGATGAAGAGAATGGCAAAAAGTAGTGCCTGCAGAATGCAGTACTTCATATCTCAATAGGCAACAGGAAGCAGAAATATTCCTATTATTCATATATTTAGGAACTGAGGGAAGAGGAAAAGAGCACCTCGAACGTGCATGGAGAAATGCTGTAATACAGAAACGGTAAGTAAATAGAAAAATTACTTCCGCCTTCTCTCAACTCAAGTGTCCACTGCTGCTCTGACTCCCTCAACCCCCGATCCAACCAGCACTGAAAACCCTCCGAAAAATGACATGCAAAAGATTTAATTTATTGACATTACATTCACATGTTATACACTAAACTTCACAGAACAGTTTCTGCAAGATCCCAGTAATCTACACGCCTTTCTAAATAAGTCACTGGGTTAATGTCAAGGTCTACGCAAAATTCAATCTGTATTGAATTATTATTATATTTATTAAAAATTAAAAAATATTACTGTATTAAAATATTTCTAACTATCTGATAGGGGAAAATTGTAGTAATAGAAAACATATATCCATCCTGACTGAATAAACTTTGATCTGGAGAAGTGGCACATTTAAATAGTTCCAAGAGCCTTCCCCAGACCTCCAGGAGAATGAGATTTCTATTTAGATGATTTCATTGATGGTATTGCACCGATACAAACACACTTCAGGTCAGAGTCTGATCAATACTAGAGGTTTCTTTTTTCCTAAAAACATTTATGCAAACGTCAGTAAGCTAATTAATTTATCCATAATTGTATCAGCATATAACTCTACACACTTTGCATATTTATAATGAATATTATATATAGATAACTAACCAATAAATCTTTATGGGAATAAGCAGCTCTCTTCTTTGAACTATGAGATTCACTGTAAACATGACTCTAAGAATAAAAATTACAAAATTAATACTGCTCTATAACAGTATCTTCAGTTTTAAAACATAAAGAGGTCGAACACAGTGATTTCAGGGGTTTTCACCTAAAACAGAAACACCACAGAAATTCTAACTACATGACTAGAAAAATAGGCCATGCTTTTATCACTGTGTTGAAAAGATCTGATAAATCAAACTATAACCAATTTTATTCTGATTAACACAGACTTTGCTTAAGCTAGTACTCACATTTCACAAAAAAAAATGAAAACCAACATACAAATTAAAAAAGCTTAGTAATACAGACTATTTTAGCACTGTATTGTGCTTGTCTATCTGTAGCTAATTGAGACAGCAGTGCTGTTTAAACAAAACACTGTGTTTTAAGTTGATTACATATTGCTTTTTGTGGTACTTGATCTTATGTGTCATAATACCACTGAGAATATGATGCACTCTATTACCTCTTCATAAAAATATGAAATAATTTTTTAAAGTAAAGGTATACAAACCACCCGCTTTTTCTCGGGATTGAAATATTTTTCTATCAGGTTAAGCAAAGTTTCTATATGGAAATGGAGAATGCAAATAGATGCATACAGACACTTTTTTTCTTTTAAAGAATGTCCTCCAAGTCTAATCTGTGTGTCACTTCACTACAAAGTTTAGAAATAACAAATAAATACTAAAAAGTGCCTACTGAAAGACAGCTGTCTTTTTAACCTGAAAAAGTTTATCCATGCATTCTACAGAAAGTGTTAGAATGATGAAACTATGCTAGGTTTGAAACTGTGACAGTGCAAGTTTACATACTTTTTAAAATCAGTAATTCAAAGTTGCTAGTTAGTGTCACTGCACTTCACTCAAAGACATGCAAAGTGTTAACCAAGTATCTTGCAGATCTATCCTTAGCACTGTCATACTAAAGTAAAAGAAAACGAAACTAAAATCAAATAATGTTAAAAAATATGAAAATTTATACATGAAGGAATGCCATTTATCCAATCTAAAGGGCATTCTGAGGCTGGAACACTTATTAAAAACTAATTTTTTCCCCAACAGCATCCCAATTTATGAAAAGTGAGATAATTTTGGACAGCTATCTGAAAATTTCTTTTAGATTTCAAATTAACACCAAAAATTCCATGGGTTTATATTTTTTATAAGTTATTATAGGACAGATTTTGTTAATATTATTTCATACTATTTTCATATTATCTCAATAATTCCAATATATCCAATATTAACAATATATTATATAAAATTTTAATGTTACAGATGTAATTTAGAGTCTATGATACCTTTTTATGTTGCTAGAATTATTACCATACAGTACCCATAGGACACTGTATCAGTTTTAACCAACTTAACTGTTTATTTTTTAAAAAAACAGTTCCTGCCTTAAATTATTACTTACCAATAAGCAACCTTGCTACTGGCAAATGAAGACAGATTACTCAGATAATCATTATCACCCCAACACTTAAACCTTTTATAACCATTAACAGTTAAACCTTTTATAACCATTAACAGTCTGTCTACAAACAAATGGTTCAGTTGCCTAAACTAGGAATACCACAAAATACACAGAAATACCCGTTACTGAAAAATTAAAATTTCCATATTTCAGCTTTGACTAAAGTATTAAAATCACAACATAAAAGAGAAAAATGTTTCCTGTAATAACTTGTAGCATCATCTTTGTACCTATCAAGGTTGATGCACAACCTTTGTCACTTTATTTTACTTCTCTTTTGGGGACATTAGGAGAGAGAGACTGAAGAGATAAATTCTCTTCATACTTCTAAGTGTTCTGTCTTGAAGATAACTTCACTTAGCACTTGCTTTGAGCCCCCAAATTTGGTGTCACAAAGTGTTTGATTACAACAATAGTTACAGCAGTCCCATTAATACCATTTTCTATATTCATGCTTTCACCAAGCTACTGCTTTGGTAAGTAGACACAGAAAACATTATAATGTGAACAAAACACACAAATAAAAAGCATGCTCATTGCAGGTTGCACACCACAAGATTTCTCCTTCTGGAGGTACTTGCTCTGCTCCTGTGAGATGCACTGACGTTCAAAGAATTCTTGAGAATGAAATTATAAGAATACATAAATACATGAAATAAACTTAAAAATTTAATTCTAACTGTTAATCTTTACTGAGTGAGACAAAATAACCAAAGCAGTCAAAGAAATTCTAGGTAAGCCCACCTAAAATGAGCTCAGTTATCTGCTCAGTTCAAACCCTCTTGTTTAGACAATGGTCGATTACCCAACCTCCACCTCAGCGTATTTGGTATGTCCAACAAGACAAGAGCAGATCTGAGCAAACCTGTACTAGCTCATAAATTTCTAAGTGTAGCGCATGGCATATTTCACAATTTTTTTTATTAACCATTTACAGTTTGAAAAGTAGTCAATGCTACCTGATTTAAATTATTTGGTAAAAATACCTGTGTGATAAATTACAGAAAACGCTTGACACCAGGACTTGCGAGGTATTACACAAAATTCAATTAATCAAAGACTACATTTAATTGCTGAGAACTCTTAGAAAGCAACAATCACCATTTTTCAAAGTCACACAGAGAAACAGCTCATTTCACCTTCCAAAACAAACAAACTCAATCCTTTTCTTTTAGTTATTTGTCCCTTTCCTGGCCTATATATCTGGATCAATGACAGGCTGACTTCTAGACAGATCTACTAAGACCAGGAAAATGTTTACATAACCTCAATAAAACCATTCTTTAGCACTGTATATGACCTCAAGACGATACAGAAAAGGCTATATAATACAATAAATATTTCTGTTAGCAGTCTTTGGGACACCTTGCATCATTCAGGTAACTTTTTGCCACTACTGAATAATCCCACCTTCTAAAAGAAATAAAATCTTGCACCCTACCAAACCCTTCTTCAAATTGTATCTTAAGGTACTACTACCTTTTCTTCCACAATTATTATAGAAACACAGTATTACTCGATATGCAAGGAAAGACAGAAAGATCGAAACATATAAATATAAATTATTTTGTTAACACTGAAGGAAATGAAATATCAGATGAACTTCAACATTATATGAGATTTAAAATAAAACTGATAATACTTGGGAGATTTAAAGCTTCATCCTCTCCATAAGAAAAGGAAACCCAAACCCAAATTTTTTATTGTTTGGTTTTTAAAGGCCATCATCAAAAAGAAAAAGTATACAGTTTGAACACAAACCAAATATGAATGTTGACTGGACTGGTGAGAATACCTGGCCCTCTCTGAGTCTTCCTGAGAAAGAAAAAATGCAGAGTTATTTCAGAGGGAAGAAAAAAAGAACCTGAGACAGCACTAGGAAGCAAAAATGAGCAACATGCTGTTAGCACTTCTAATGCTATGTGTCATTTTAAATAATCCATGGCAAGGTGGAACTCATTCAAGTCCGAAGAACTGGTTTCACCTGCTTTGGGTAAGAATGCGAATAAACTACATTGGGAGATATAAATAAGGCAGGGTAATACAATTCATAATCAGTGTTCAGTAGTCAGTCTTTCTTATGATTAGTATATTAATGCAGAAAAAAGCATAAGATTTTTTAACTTAGGAAATTGAATTAAAAATAAAAAAAGAGATTTACAAATCTACATTAGTAAGAAATGTACTATATAACTCCTACATTCAGTTTGTGAATATTTTATAAAGTCATTTTAGCCCTAAAAGAGATTATTATTCTCAGTTTCCTCATACCTATTTTATATTTTCTTCTCTATTATAGGAACAAAGCTTCTTAAGCAAACCCATCTACAAATAGCTCTGCTCTCAAGTGCCAAGGAAAATAATAACCCCAAGTTATAAAATCTGAGAGAGGATAACTAGCTAGGACACCTTAGTATCTTTTGTTCTGTTGAAAGATGAGAGAATGTTCATTCTGGCTCACACAAAGGAATATATGAGAAGAAGTAGGGCAAAACCACCACAACTAGTTTAAAATTAAAACATTAAAATGTTTCACATGCCATAAGCATCTCAAATGGTTACAGTATGTAAACATGTTAAGAATAATTTTAAAACTATCCAATCTGAAGGCTACAACAGGGCTATAAAACCAGAAATGGCAATTTCTTCCTTAAATTACTCACTTCCTACAGTTTTCAATATATCAAACTATTCTAAAGATTGTAAGCCAGTTATTTTTAGAGTTAAAAGCTTCATCTCCAGATCATAGATGGATATCTAAAGACTAAAGCTGGTTTTCATACTGCTTATGGTCACATAGTTATCTTCCACATTACCACTGGATACATTAACTTGTTTAATATTATTTTATGACTATTCAATAGGCCTAGTTAAAATTCTGCAAGAAAATTTCCCGGGGAAGAGAGTATGTTCATTTCATAATGATAGTTTAGTCTTCCTCTCTGTAATGTCTGTTTTGAAGTTTAAAAGGAGTATTTATGCTATTTAACTTTTCAGCACAATATAGTCAGATCATTGCCAATTGTAAATGTGTCAGTTTTGTGTCCCTGGTCTAAATGGACAAATACCTGTTAGTAACATCTGTGCCTGGCAAGCAGACAGTTTGCTATTTACATAAGATTCCTCCTAGCTCTTGGATAACAAGTCTTTTCCTGACATTCAATCAGAAAATGGAAAGCCAGTGTTAAGTGTTCAGCATATTCAGGTCAAATGATAAAGTCTTACAGTACATATTGCAAACAGACAGCTGCTGCTGGTATCTATCAAGCTTGATTTCTAACAATTGAAGTCTGAATTATGCATGTTATCTGATACATATGTGATCTTAGGTCTCCCAGTCCATGAAAGGAGTGCACACTCCTATAGCAGCTGTGTCCTTTAGGATTGCAAAAGGAAGGCGGCGTTCAGCTGAGTGGCATTGATTTTGACGTGAGATTGCTCACAAATGCAATCTGTATTCCACTTTTTGGAAACCCTTGTTCTTGAGCAAAAAAACCTTCAAATGTGCATTCTGCTAAGAAATAACAGAAATCTGTGTTGTTCAATATAAGTAACATGAGAACTAATATATACACAAATGTCAGTTTAGCAAAGAGACAATATAAAGTCAGCACAACTTTTGCAAATAAAATTCTAATGACAGTTTTAGGATTTCTTAACAGGGTTGCCAATTAAATGTCATTGTGGTTTAAACTTTTTGAAATTATGGGTAATATCCGCATGTATTACTTAAATCCTGGTGATCCAAACCTTCACACAGTTCACCCAGTAAACATTTTCCTAAAAACCAGAAAAACTCTCACATCTTCCATACACCTTTTTAAGAGGCCCATGAAGTTTGTGAAAGGAATTCTCTAAAGAAACATTGCAATAATGTCAGTCTCACTTCAGTGCCTGGTAAAATCATGGAAAACATTATTCTGAGGGGTATTGAAAAACACCTGGAGGACTACTCAGTTATCAGTCACAGCCAACGTGGCTTAATGAGGAGAAAATCCTACTTGTCAAATCTGATTTTCTTCCTCAACAGGGGAACCCACCCAGTTCATCTAGGCAAACAACAAATGTAATCTTTTTGGACTTCAGCAAAGCTTTTGATATTGTCTCACACAGTGTCCTTCTGAACAAAATGTCCATCATACAGCTGGATAACCGTGTTATGTGACGTGTGAGGTCAGACACAAAGAGTTATAGCGAATGGGGTAAAAACAGACTGGCAACCCCCCCACTAGGGGGGTTCTGCTCCATCCTAAGCCCAGTTCCCTTCAGGAAGCATTTGACAATGCTCTCAGGCACATGTGTGATCCTTGGGATGTCCTGTGCAAGGACTTGATGGTCCTATGGGTTCCTTCCAACTCAGTTTATTCTATGATTCTGTGATAATTTAGAATAAATTGAGCAGCAGTTTTCTCAGGTTGTAACCCTATCTTTATGCCTTCCCTATTATTTTTAACGTGAATAAGCAGCCAAATATTTCATCATTATTAACTGAAAACAAGGGTTTCTTCAGTCATCTATAGTTGATTTTTAAGTCATAAGTGACTTAATCACTCGTAAAGACACTACGATTTGCCATGTTACTCAAAAGAGGAGAAAAACAAATGCAAGACCACTAAGAAAAAAGTTATAAACTCAAGCCCAAGAAGTTAACTGAAACTGTCACAATTATTATTAAGACATTTACCTAATTGAAACTAATCTCATTTCATGTAAAATAGATTAATAACTTTAAGTCAGCACAGGGTGGAAACACAAAACATTTCTTTTTAAGAAAATCATGTCATTCCACAGTTTGTTTTTTGCTGCTATAAAGTGCCCTGGATATCCACATCAACATATAGTTTATAAGGAATTGCTTGTAAGACACTTTGAAATGACACACAGCAAACCATTAGTTAATTACTTCCTTCAAATCCTGTTAGTTCTCTGAACGGCAAAAACATGCACAACAGGTGATTTTAGCCTACCATCCATTTCTGGATATGAGCCCATTTTCTATCACATGAACGCTGAGAAAACTACAGAATGTAAAAAGAAAAACAAACAAACCATTTACAATATAAATTAGTCACCACACAAGACAGGATTCCTAAATCGAAAATTCAGAAAAATCTAGTTAAATTGCCATGTAACCTTCAGTATAATACCAGATACCTAAAGCAGTTCAAAACCTGAATCTATGGCCTAAGAAGAACCAGCTAAAATTAAGGCAAAAACTCTTTTGCAAATGGCACTTGTTATTATCACAGAACCCCCTCCCCACAACAACCAAATATCAGCAATCCATTGATTTGAACATAATCATTAAAAAGAATAAGTTCTCAATCTTCTCCATGCAATGTCAAAACCTGAATTAAATACAATAACCATGAAATAACCAGACTGCTGAAAACCTAGTTTATAGAGATTTTTTCTCAAGAAATGCAAACTTTTGTTTTAGGAGAAATGTGTGGAGCAACACACAAGTGTATGCGTAAATATGACCCCAATTTTATTAATTCTTTAAAAATAAATATCCTGACAATAGGTATTTATTGTGAACACTTTCAGTAAAATCCAATCCTAATGCTGAAAATACTAGCGTGCAGCTGAATTACACTAAAAGAAAAAATCTTATGGAAATGCAGAAATAAAATACATTATTAATTTTAGGACAGGTTTGTAAGGATTCCTGATGAGTTACATTACCTCTTTTTGCTGTCGCTCCAGCTCTCTCATACGTATATCTCTTGCTTCTGCTCGAGCTGCTCGTTTGGCTGCAAGTCTGGCTTCTGCCTACAAGCAGGTTGAAAATAATGAAAGTTAAAAACATGTTTTTTGAAGAATGGTTTAAGTACTCAAATTAATAATCCCTTCACAATTACACATTCAAATTCTAACATCACAATACAGAGGAAGTAAAGAATTTAGAGTTCTCAGACAGAAATTTCAGAAAGAATACGTACTCAACTTTACAGATATTATTGCTAGTCAAAAGAATTACGTGTTGATAAAAGAATCATAGAACGGCTTGGGCTGGAAGGGACCTTAAAGATCATCTTCTTCCAACCCACAGACCAGGTGCCACTAACTAGATCAGGTTGCTCAGAGCCCCATCCAACCTGACCTTGAACACTTCCAGGGACGGGACATACACAACTTCTCCGGGCAACCTGTTCCAGCGCCTCACCACCCTTACAGTAAAGAATCTCCTCCTAACATTTAATCTAAACCTACTCTCTTGTAGTTTAAAACCATACATTCCCCTATGTCCTATCACTATCTGCCTGTGTAAAAAGTCACTCTCCCTCTTTTTTATAAACCCCTTCAGGTAATGGAATGCCACAATGAGGTGTCGCCAAAGCCATCTTTTTTCCATGCTGAGCAAACACGGCTCTCTCTGCCCATCTTCGTAGAAGAGGTGTTCCAGTCCTCTGAGCATCTTTGTGGCCATCACTGAGTTCTTCTCCCAGTCTTTACTCATGTCTGGGACTGCCCTGACCCAGGTGCAGGACCTTGCACTTGGACTTGTGAACTTCATGAGGTTCCTACAGGCCCACTTCTCTAGTTTGCGCTGGATGCCATCCTTTCAACCTGTTGTGCCAAATGCACCGCTCAGCTTTGCATCATCTGCAAACTTGCTGAGGCTGCACTTGATCTCACTGTTTGTCTCACTGACAAGGACATTAAAGAGCCCTGGTACCAAGACAGACCCCTGAGGGACACCACTCATCACTGGTTTCCATCAAGACACAGACTCATTGAACACAACTCTCTGCCTGGGTCCATCCATCCAATTTCTCATCCACTGAATAGTCCACCCATCAAAGTCATGTCTCTCCGGTTTGGAGATAACAATGTGATGAGCAATCTTGTCAAAGGCCTTACAAAAGTCTAGGTAGTTAACACTGCTTCCATGAGGACCTGCTCCACAATCTTCCCAGGCACAGAGGTGAGGCTCACCAATCTGTAGTTCCCTGGGTCTTTTTTTCTATGCTCTTTAAAAATAGGAGCCACGTTTTCCAGTCCCTGGTGACTCTGCTTGACCAACATGACTTTTCAAATATAATATGGAACGACTTGGCAACAACATCAGCCAGCGCCCTCAGGACCCTGGGATGCAAGTCTGAACTGAGTGCAGAAATATTACTATGAATATAACTTGAAAACTGATGTGTGGACTTTAAAATGACTACGCGTAGTATTTGTACAGGCACGTATGCAACTGAACAATCTTTGGCCACAAAAAGACGTAATAACCAAGAAGAAAGAATCAAAACAAAGATACTAAACCACTACTGCTCATGGCATATTTAAAGGCTTTGCTACCACTTGGACTAATTCATAAAGGATTAATTGATAACTAAACCTGCACATTTTCTTTTGTATACGAACACGCTCATGCTACTTATCTTTTCCCTTCTTCCTTAAGGACAAACACCTGTTTTTACACCAAGTGCCATACCTGTATTTTTTTGATTATTAATTCTGCTCTAAGTAAGAAAACAAAGCAACCTGTTCACCTGGAATGCTTAAATTCAAAATAGGTACTAAAAAGCATTACCTTAAAACCAAATATAAATGGTGGACTTTCCCTGCACCTGCAGACACAGCATTTCATTCCAGAAGAATATGATCATTTTGCCTGTTTTCAAGCAGCTAAGCAATACTTTAAAGCAGTATTCGTTTTGTTTAGGTTATTTTATTGCACTTGCTTAGTAAACATATAAGTAGCAGGACAATGTTCTCCTTCTAGGAGGTGACATGGTCAGTTTTCTGATTTACACCTGTGGGATGATGGATAGAGTTAAACCTAGAGGGGATTCAGAATTTTAAGGAAAAAAGCAGCTGCAACTCCCTAAATAGATGGAGGTTGACATGCTCCTCAGTACAACAATAAACATCTGCTCAGAGAAACAGAACAGATTGTGGAATGAAGTGGAGATTACGTGGTCCCCCTCCACTCTAATCCCAGCAGAATGGGAGAACCTTGTGGTACTGAGACCGTACAATATCTGTCTGATAAGGGACAATCAAGATGTTCTGCTGCTGAAGCCAACAGACATGTCTAACCCCCTCCTCAAGTGTCAAACCACAACCACTACCACCCTCCCATTAGGTACACCAATCAAAAATAAAAGCTATTTATGACTAGAGCCACTCAAATTCCACCCAAACATAAAGAAAATAGTATAAAAGTAAGTTGGGGATAGGGGGAAAGTGGGAATAGACCTCTACCAAAACTACTGGGATCAGTCAATGGATTGAGTCTACCTTCTCCCCCCCCTCAACCCCGAGGGACACCTTGGGTAAGAAATATGCTCTATGGGCATTAAAAGTTGCTTTTAGGACTAGAGCTTTTGCTTGTGCTTACTCCATAGCATATTAATTAGATTGCTTTGTATCACAGCTAGTTCTTGCTTATTGTACATATCCATAGATGGCTTTAAAACATGTTTTTGCAGTAGACACTATCACCCACAACCTTCAAACTTTATTAAACTGTCACAGTTTGTATTAATAAAAAGTGTTATTCTGTTAAAGTGAGTCCTTGCAGTTGCCAGCGGTGGATAACACCTTGGCAGGACCCACTGAGGGGTCCTGGCTCTGCTGAGTTCCCCCTAACAAGGGAGGTCAAGGTACCCTCTGATCTTGTGAATCTGGTGGTCTCCTTACAAGATGCTGACAGACTGTTGGACACCAGCGTCTCAACTTTTCTGGGGGACCAAGGAGCAAAAATCTGAACTACCACTACATCACCTAAAACCCAATTATTAACAACTACTTAGAGTCATTTAGAAACCCATTGGTGCTTCTTCAATTTTTTTCATCTTTGTTTTTAAATACATACTCTACCACAATCTTTTGAAAACTATATACCTCAACTTTCAAGGATAACATGTTAAATCAAAGTTAAATAAATTCAGTTAAATCAAAAATATTATGGCACGAAAGAAAGGAGAAAGGGAAGAAGACTAGACTTTAATTTTAATGCCTTCATAAAGTTCAAATATGGAGTGTCTCCTTTCTGATATGTTTTTTTTAGCCTCTTCACAGCAGTGACCAAGTTCTTCACCCAGGTAAGCAGCATGGTAGTACATGGAACTGATATGATACATGTTTCCCTCCATACTCAGCAAGGAGAAGCATAACATCTGTCTCCATATTATAGACAAGCAACTTTTTCCTTTCCGTTGCCTGCAAGAAGGAATTCACTATAAAGCAAGAGTATTTTATTTTTAATTTTCATACTCTGGAGAAGATGATTTAATAATTAGCTCAGCTTCAGCATAAAAGCTTCATAAGGATAAAATATAAGCTATAATAAAATGTTATTCACCTCGGAAAAAATTAGAATTATTCTGTCATTAGGGACTACAATACATGAAACTCGTTTCTCTCTCTGCCAAGTGTTACGCAGTGTTCACAGTCCTGCAGTTTCCAATCCGGGAGGCCCGACTGAGGAGTGTTTTCCTTCTCCCCCCAGACGGTGGCGGTGAGCCGCGGGGCTCCCTGCCTGCCCCGGGCTGCACGGCACCGGGACACCCTGCCAGCAGAGTGAGCATCTGACAAACGTTCACCCTAGTTCTTAATACTTTACTGCACACGGCAAGTTGAAGTTTATTTCATCATTTCTTATTAAGCAAACACCAAAGAGTCTTGTGACCGTGTCCCAGGGAGGTTGGACCTAGAAGATCTGTAAGGTCCTTTCCAATCCAAACCATTTTAGCATTCCTCTCTTCTGCTGCTCGTTTCTTCTGTATTCTCATTTCCACGCTTTTCACCCTCATCTCTATTACGGTCTCGTGGACCTGAGGCAACAACATCGCTTATGTGCCAAAAGTATTTCTTATGCCTGCTCAGAAGGATCTCTTTTCCCCTTATTTCTGATGTCCCTACTCCAGCTGCCTACAAAGCAAAGAACATAAACAACAAAATCTTAAGGTTTAACATGACTTAAAGGCTTAAGATTCATTATTTCTGATGTCTCTTATTCTTTTGCCATGTATTTTACACATTCATATATAGATTAGAAAATCTCTAGAATATCTTTCATATATATATATATATATATATAATATTCTTAACCACTGTTAAAAACAAAAGCAAAGTAAACTTTGAATTAATACTAAAGATCGCTTAATTAAACAGATTTAAAAAATCATCTAGCATCTAAAAAGGCAATATGCATGAGGGTGGGATTCTTTGAGGCTTTGCTTGTTTTTTTAAGAGAAGCTGAAGCCATATGCAGATAAAAAACTGCACTGAGCTTTGAATAGATTCAATAAGAAAAAGACTATGTTGTTAACTCTCTTTGTAAATTCACGATCTAGCCTTCAACATTTAAAAATATTGAACTCTTAGCTTTTTCTACCATGACAATTCAGTAACATGACATCTTTACCAAAGTAAGAACAACTACACTATACTCCAAGTCTGAGCAACTACAGAGTGAATTTTAAATCCAAATTAATCTTTCTCTCCCATGAGAAAACACCTCTTAAGAGCATCAAGGCTCCTGCTACACAGTGAAAATAGTCATGAGAACAGTTCCTGAAAAAAAAGCCAAAACACCAGAACCAGAGACAAGGTTCTATAAGGCAGAAATCAAGTGAATGGTGTTGCAATTGTCATCCACAAGCTCTAATTCTGTCATCTTATTACTCAGCCCTGAAGAATGGAAGGGTTACTGATGGAAGCATGGGGGAGAAAAAAAAGGCTATGAATGGTAAATCCTGGTTGTGCCTTCAAACGGTTGCTTATCAGATTGAGGAGGGTGAGCTGACAAGAGTCAGACTTCTCACTATATTCATGGTAACGGAGCTTGAACCACGGTCAGTGTAAGAACACAGAAGTGACTGAAACCACTGTTCTTGCATATAAGGCTGGTCTTGGAGAAAGAAGTTTCAGGTAATCATAGAAGATGCCTGGTGATGACAGGTTACTGCTAAATATTTAAAATGAACACAGCTTGTCTGTAAATTACAAAGACAAGTGAAGCAGTGATGCACAACTCAGCTGAAGATATTCTGTCCACAAAACACCTTAATGAGCAGAGAGTCCCCATAACAAACCCAAAAGGAAAACAGATCTTGAGATCGTATCAGCTGTATCCAATGTAGACTGTGAATACAACCTTGAGAACATGAACCTCAGCTTTCATTTATCTAGTCATGTAGGAATCCTTTTTGTTTAACAAATAAGAACATAATGTTGCCAGGAGCCTGAAGTTACACGAGACAATCCTTATCTGTACTTTGGGAGGGTAGAATTTTCCACACGACGTAAGAAGCTGTCTTCTACACCAGGTGGCTTTATTCTTTGTCAATCTGAGAATGCTAACAGTTTCAGAATCCATTACATCAGCTAGAGAAAGAATCAGAAGATGGTATAAAGAACTCTCTATATTTTCAGGAGATAGCCCCTTTTTTTCCTTACAAGAGATAAATTGCCTTCAAATTAATCTTGCTATAATTAGAATACACTTGCCATTACTCCACTTTAATGTAACTGTATGCATTTCACTCAGAGTTCCTTTTCTTTGCCTTGCAGGGAACACGTGGACAATATACCTACACCTGTTCCCACAGCTTTTGAAACAAACACGATAAAGTCTACTGTACCAGGGTAAGATGCCAAACTGATCAACTGCAACTAATCTCACTTCAGACACAGAGTAATAGGGAGAGTGCATTGCTTCCAGAAAAATATGATTGGATAGATCTCCGTCCCTGTATATGTACATCACCTTCACTCTTCCCCAGCTCCAGTGAGCAAGGGAATTCAATGCCAGGAAGAATAACACATGACAGTATAAAAAGTAGGTCCCAGAGAAAGAGTTTTAGTAAAGCAAAAGTTCTTGGAATAACGCATCAATTCACTCTAGTTGATGTTTTAGCATATTTGTGTCTAGCACAAAGACACTGCAAAAAAGCTTGTCTCGGTGCAAACTCCCACAGCAAGGAAAAGTTGTGATAAAGCTCGCTACAAACCAGAAGTATGTACAGGTAGAGGGGAAGGGACAGCCAACATAAAAAAAAGAGTTTTCTGATGAAGAGGAAAGATGGAAAAAATGAAAGAAATATCAAAGACAAAGAGGCCCTCAGATCCTATGATAGTGCTTGTCTTACATTAAATATTTTTCATATAAAATGACAAATCAGATTCAACCAGTGCAGAAAAGTGACTATATGGAAATTAATTTAGTGGATCAATACTGAAGAATTCTTTAAACAATATTTCCTAGAAAGCAATGTTTACCGGTACCAATGCAAGATACCACATTGTTTGGGGTTTTTTTTGAACACAGAAATTGCAATTTTGTCAAATTAAAAGTGTTGACAAAGAAAAAAATTAGTACACTCTGAAATCCGAACTTTTGGAGAAAAACCACTCTGAAACGTCATACACTACATTAGAGTTCTCTGCTACTATTACAAACTCGGATAATTCCAGTATCATTTTGTGACTGCTCTGAATCCCAGAGCATTTCCGTGCAGTTGCACCATGCAGATCATTCTGAGCGCTGCCTTTTGTTTCAGCATATTCTGTTTGCTATCTCTTGATACCTAGAACACTTTCCACAGAAAACATGTGGATTACAGGACTCAGTCCTACTGTAGTAAGTAACATCTACTGAAAAGGTAATTTCAGAAGAGGAAGTTGAGGAACAAAACACCCTCTGACAATAAAAAGACAAGCACGGCATGCTGCTGAGATAATGGGCTTAGAACAAACTATATCTACTCTGTATATTCATGCACTGAGAACTGACATGCCGTGTGCCAGCATACTAACTGAGAACTTTCCCAAGCCTCAAATGATAAGGCCTCTGTTCAGCACCGTAAAATCAGATGTTATTTAAAGACAGGATTTAACAGCAGAAAAGCCTGTTAACAAATTAGGAAACGCACCCTGTTCCTTTAGAGTATGTTTTCTCCAGAATAAGGTGGCCAGCACTATGAGTTACAGCTACCAATTCAATGACAACAGCCACTGTTTGACAAGGGACGTGATGGCCAACTTCTCCTGTACTGACCCAGGGATTAGTAACCTGACAGTAGTATATGCTGTGTACACAATATTCATGATGACACAGAACCTTTCACACGACTTCTAAACTGGATAATAATTTTGAATTAAGGCTGTTGAAGTGAAACCTGGATAAGGTAATAAAAAAAGAAGAAACGGGGCTATACACAGCTTTGAAAGGATAACAAATCATTTTATTCTGAAATATGTTGAATTTTCTTCTATCTAACGAGCCATGAAAGGTGACACTCAAAATATAGAAAAATATCAGAGAAAAAAATAATTTTAATGAGAAAATCAGAAGGAACATTTAGACCAATTTAATTCAACTAGGTTTTAAGAATTATTACTAGGCATAAAACAGATAAAGATTATATGCAATACCCACCCCTTAAAAGACATGATCAGCATAAAAATTTTGGTTATCTTGAGCAGATTTAGATTAACCTCAAAATACTGAATAAGCTTTATGAGCTTTTCAGCAATTTCCTTTTCCAACTCATTTCTGACAGGAGAAAAGACAATATACCTTTAATTTCTGGAACAGATGTGCAACTGGCATTATTTTAGTGAGATAACACTTACAGTGGTGAGTCCCAGTATTCATTTCATTTAGGACCAAGGGGGAATCCCCCTTGATTTTTGTTTAATTTACACTCATGCTCAAATTTTAATTGATGGGTTTAGTGATGTACGAGAACAAAGCCCAACAGTAATTTTAAGTAAGAAAATATTTATTACATCTTGCTACTGAGACCTCTTTCTCTAGCTAAATGGCAAGTTGATGTTACTGTACTGGAACCATGCAAATAAGAATTTTAAGGCCATATTCCTTCTTCTTCATTAACTGCTTTCCCCAAAAATTGAGAGAAAGAATTTGAGGAGTGAGACCATGCATGATTCAGAGTCCCCACCAGAACTTAGCTCGCAGGGCAAGACTTCCATTAGGAGTGATAGGAACATCACTTTCTGAAAAGTTACCAGCTGAATTAATTTTTTTTATTGGCAAAGCCCATCTTTTGCCTGCAGTCTATGATGGATACATTTGAAAATGCCTAAAGAAACTTTGTTTTCAAAGACTTATCACCTCCCTATTTTGTCTTACATGCACATACATAGACAGTTTACATTACAAAGTCAATTTGAATTCGCATTTTGCACTCATTTACGTATATTAGGGTGAGCAGCTTTGTAGATAATGTAGCTCAAAGATTCCGTATCCACTTGTATACGAACAGAATAGAATCTATGACAAATATATTTTAATATCACTATTAGTCACTCAACACTAACGCACTGTATTTACCATCTTAGGAATATTACACCTTGTACCAGGATAAACGTGTAATTTTCTTAGTTTTACACTTGAGATAGAAACTTCATTTTTCAATTAAGCATGTAACTACCTGTAGAAATATCTGCTAAATTTAAGTATGATTCTGTAAAGTTACACTAATCGTACAATTACTAACTCACTGTGATGACATTTCAGTAAATGCAGTTTTTTGATTGAAAATATTCTTAGAATGTATTAACTGTCATATATTTGTCTAATTACACTTTTTATGCACAGCTTAAAAAACTGTAACTTTCTGGATAATGAGATTGCTTTCATCCCTATTTTTGCATTTAAGACACTTTGAAATTAGCAAACCTCTCTGGCAATGTTACTCAGAGCTTCATCTTCTGCAGAAAACCTGTCCTTCACTGGAGTTCTCTTCCGTCCTGATCCAGGAGTCCCCATTTTTATTATCTGGATCTGTATTTGAAAACATAAACAGGACAAAGCTCAGTTTTCATTCAGATCCGGAATTAAAAACAAACAAACAAACAAGCAAACAAACAATCTACAGTTCAAAATGTCATAAGTTTTCCAATTCTTTAGCTAGACAATACTGAAGAAACCTACAAGCCATTGGCACATATTGGTAAAACTTTATCACAGTAACTTGTGGCAGCTTTATAGAACATCCCTGCACCCCACAAGGTGCACACGCAGCATTTCTCTGCTCAAAAGAGCCCTCCAGTTTAACTGCAGCTTCAAGGTCAGGCACAGCTGTCAACTCTCCTCGTTCATTTACAAAGCCTCTGGAGTCTGTCACTTTGTGTAACTCCTAAAAAGAAGTATCCTTTTAATTTATGGATGGGAAAAAACTATAAGCAACAAAGGGTTCAAGAATTAAATTTACATGCTCATTTGAGTTCTCTCCAAAAAGCAGAGACAGATTCAGCTGACAAACTTTTCTAAGCATCCAAGCAGGTTAGATGGGGCTTAATTTTAATACAAGTATTCTCATTCAGTTGTGAGAAGGAAGACTGCTGTCTTCTAAAGTACAAGTTCTACCACAGTAGAAATAAAGACTTTTTTATGCTAAAAACCATTCTCTTGCATAACAAGTTTCACAATACAAAAAGTACCCTCTTAGTCTTCTTCAAGAAACCTCTTATCAATTGCAAGCATATAAAAGTCACCAAAACAAAAGAGCCCATACAGCCACAAACAGACAAATGTTACACACCAAAAAACCCTCTATTGGATTTTTTCAAATATCGTAAAGAAACTCTACTTCCAGACATCCAGGTCCTTCCCAGCATCGCACTAGAATTTGGTGGTAGTTCAGCTATTTCATATCAACAAGATAACTATCCCACACAGGGCTTGACAAAACACCTTACTTAGAACAAAAATTTCTTCCTGCAAATAGAAAAGGTCTAGAAGGGAACTCCTATTAACTATCCTTTTGAAACTGAACTGGTACAAGAACTACCCTTCATACAGGGCCTAACCAGCAAAGATTCAGTAACTGATTACAGCTGATTCAAAGAGGGAGGAGGAAAAAAATAAAAATGTGACAGGTATTTCTGTACAAGTGAAGTTTTTACTTTATTATTTTTATGGGGCAATCACAAAGCCAAAATTCATTGGAGTACTTTCTGGCACTCAAAGATACCAGGTAGCATCACAGTATATTTTTTTAATAATATATTTTAGCTTCTATGCCTTTTTTGTCCCCCCCTTAAGTTTATGCTGCTAGTCCTCTCTGCATAAGCCAGATACAACAATTATTCAATAATTCTATTAATTTCAAGATGCTATTCCGAGATCAATACTGCAAGCACAAAAGAACTCCTTTCTATTAAGATCTTAAAGGAGAGCTTGCAGTGTTTGCAGATAAATAGCAGGGGAATAAAACTATAGCACCCTAATGGGTCACAGAAGATACAGTACTATTGTCCAGTAAGGAACACACTCCTGACGGGAAAGAGTGGACATAATTACACCCCTGGATTCCATCCGTTCTTTCATGCGCTGTTCATTCATTTAGCAGTGCAAAGTGTTTGGATAAAACACAGACATTCAGACCAATATATAAGACTCACCTGCCAGGGAGTGTCTTTAACACCTGCCTGTTCAATTTATTTGTTACTCTTCCACAGCACGATTTTGTTATTGTTGTTTGTTTTGGCTTTAATTCTGTTATTAGGTACCAGCACACTTTCAAGAAGAAATACAAGATTCCAGCCTTGCTCTTATCAGAGATTAGGAGGGGTCTTAGAAGTAAGATAGCAGAGCTCAAAATCAGGGTAAAGAGAGACTCTGGGATAAGGCCTGGCATGATTATTGCCACTGTTAATCCACTTGATAAGAGTTTGTATTTTTAGTCTTAAAAACAATCAAGCAAACATGTTTTGTACTCAGGTAATTTAGATAAATACATGCAGAAGCAGTTTGTAGATCTCTGTGGCAAAGGTTTCAGCTCAGAGCTACTGATTGCTGTCCACATTCAGAATAAATGTCTCAAAAAATCTGCATCTTTTTTCACAAACTCTAATTGGCTGACTTCTGATATTAAAAGCAGATAGGGCCCTAACTAGAAGGCACACCAACACAATTTAATACTCCTCCTCCTCCTACAGAAGGCTTTGACAAGGTTATTCATTAGCCACAAGAAAAATAATAAAATTGGCATTACAACAGATCAGTTCATGTAAGAACAAAACTCCAACCTATCTACTCAAAGTCACTAAGCATGAAATGAAGTTATTTTAATTTGTACATTAAGGGCCATATTTCTTAAGTATTTCCAACATAACAAAAAATCACAGAGTAACTGCACATATCATAGACTTGAACAGCATTTGTTCACATCCTTTGAACAACATACCATTTCTAACAGGCAACTAACTTTGGTTTATTAATTCAGTGAAACGCTCTTAGCTGGCAGACTTGAGGAATGTAATGAGTTATACAGCTATTTTTAGTACAGCTATGTTCAGATGAACAGTAAGTACTAACTTACATAGAGTAGTAAATTCATAAAAATTAGATGACGATGCTTTAAATAAGCAAAACACACTTCATCTCAGTCTCACTGTGGATTAATTGTGACAGCCACTGTGGAGGAAGGAAATGTGGCATCCCTGCCTGCCATCTGCCATGCTTCTCACTTAGGGTGAACACACAACTCTGACTGAGCCCAAACACAAGAGGGAGCAGAGACAGATTACACAGAAGGTATAGAGAGATGCTGCCTTTGCCTACAAGGAGGAGTTAGGAAAGGAATTCGGAAAGCCAAAGCTCAGCTGAAATCAAAACAGGCTAAGACTGATAAGGACAAAGAGAAAGGCTACCCTAAGAACACTGGGAACACATGAAAGACTAAGCAGCCTGTAGGGCCAATGTTTAGTGGCTTGCAAGGCCCATCCTTGGCAAAATGGTCTGGATAATAACAAATGTGAAGATGGGAATTTTTGTGTGCGTGAATCAAATAAGCAAAATTGTCTGACAAGGTTTTGGCCCAAAACTGGTCACACTGAAGAGCAAGAGGATCATCAGTAAATAAGTAGGAAATTAAACAGTAAGTAGGAAGTTAGAAAGAAGTGTTTGAAATAAAGGAATCCTCCTGAAAATAAATATAAAATAAAATAAAAAAAATTGCAAGTCTGTACCAGTGCGAGAAACTTCGGAAGAGTAACAGCATCAGTAAAAAACTGTTTTGATGCCAGACATCACCCCACTGACTGTATCATACTATCTGTTCAGGCCAGACAGTACAGCATCTCTCCTGGAGGATCCAAGTTCCTGGTCTCCAGGCAGCAGATGATCGGTACAGGGAGGGTCAGTACACACCGTAAGTGCATCAGTGTGAGCTTGTAAGGTATGGTCTCATTGCACAGGCATTAGGGCATAGCACAGCAGACACCAGAGAATAGCAAAGGTACATGCAAATCCAGAGTGCCCATATATCCAGCTGCAATCATGTACAGATAAGGGACCCCGGAGTTGAAGAACAGAGAACAGCTAAACAGTGACCTATAGAGGCCGTGAAAAGTCCATACCTAAAGACAAGGCTCTGAAAATCTGGTTCTACACTTTGGGCAAGGGGTGACCTCCAGAGATCCCCTCCAAAAGAGAATATATGATTCTATAGTTATTACTGCTGTCAACTTGGAAAATAAACCTCAGTATAAACTTCCTTTAATAAGATGTTTAATATTTCTTCAAGGGTCTTGACACAATTTCTTCCATTCCATGTAACTTCTAATTAGGCTGACATATGTCAGAGTATTTAATTTCTTGTTATACAGTTCAGTACTAAAGAAATTTAGACCTACTGCTAATACACTTACTAGTCTAATACTATACCTATCATGATGTTACTTCTCAGGAAAATACAAGATAACAATACTTCATATGCATGTGGAAATATTTCTGAGGTGCTTCACTTCCGTAACTTTCCAATTACAGGAAAAATCGTTTTGCTGCATGTGATAAAGAATTTAATACATGCTGTAACATTAGAATTTTCATAAAAAAATAGCTAAAAAGAATTCCAAAACACAACCAGACAAAGAACAGCTTGCTACTATCTTTTATCATTAAAGAACATTATAATATCTGCTGCATTTACAGTTCAGAATTCTCGAGTCACATCTATTACTTGCTTAATTCTTACTATAGGCAGGGTTACACACTGTATTGCACAATGGTTGAAGTGACATCCTGTTGTATTTCATTCCAAAACACTGAAGTGTCTGAAGTCTCCAAACAAACCAGAATACCTGTGAGGAAATCCCTCAAATTCCCTCTCATTTGTCTTGACTTCAGGCATATATAAATCTTAACTCTTCCCAAAGTCTTTGCTGTTTACTCATGTTTCTATTACCTTTTGAGTTCTCTTTGTTTCTTTCTTGCTTCCTAGAAAAAAAGTGTGACCCATCTTACACTGAAAAAAAAAGAAAGAAAGCCACACTGTAATTTAAGGGCCTGTCACTCACCACCTTCAATGACACCACCTGTTCTAAATGCCTGGGTGTTTGCCAGCATACTTGGCATTGCACACATACAAGGCATCCAGATACTATAGTGTGAACAGGCTATAAATAACAGACCAAAATTCTCCTTTTCTCTTTCAACCAAGACTACGAGATAATTAAAATTCACCTGTGTAGACACAATCTCCATATATTCAACAATAGAAAAGAACAGCCCTGCTCTAGAGCCACTGTCTGTTAGAACTAGAATCTGAATCAAGGTTATTTGGACAAGTAATTTTACAAATGTTTATACATAAGGAGGATAAATGTACGAAGCACGAGGAAAAAAACCCCCATTCCTCACCTGAAAAAACAGTCACAGGTTGCTGATAAATCACAAACAGTATTAACTCATTTTGATTTTTGTCAGTTCCACAAATATTTAACATACTGAAAAAAATACTTGTGCAATATATACACAGAGCAAAAGCTTTGTCAAACACCTAACTAAAAAGAAAGAACTAAGAAGCAGGAGTACTGTGCAATGATGATGAAATAAAGAATCTACATATCCTTCTTAACTGAATACTGGCTCTTTACTTAAAGAAATGAATACTGCTGATGAGTGAAGGTATGGAAGCTACCATACTCGCAATTAAAGGCAAGTTCTAAAAGTTAATGTGCTCAGAAAAACAGTGGAAAACCCTTTACATGAGTTAAAATTACGTAAGATGGACACGAGTCTTTCTCAGAAGAAAGACTCTATGCAAGGGTACTCCTTTGCAGTTGGTATGTCTGCTCATGGGCCCAAAAGCACCTGAGAAAGAAAAAGGGTTGTATGATCACAGGGTGACCATGACCTGACAAAGGGGTGGTAGGGAGTGAGAGAGAAACAGACTGGGGTTTAATGAAATAGTTTTAAGAACTCATTAAGAATTTTCATTCAGAATAAAATTAACTGAAACCGAACTATGAGTACTGCTGCTACCCTGAGTAAAAGAGTCTAACATTAAAGGAAAAAAGCAAAGACTGAGAAAAGGATATAATTACAATCTGCCAAAAGATTACAGTGTTTACCATTATGTTAGAGGCAATGTTATTCCAGTTGATGAAGAGTGTTTCCACTTTAAAGAAACTGCTTGTCTCTAATCATGGCCCACTTCAGAAACTGTTGGCTCAAAGTTCCTGCTCCGAGTGGACAAGCTCATGTCAGCTTTTTCAGGAAAAAAATACACGCTCAATGCAGTATATTTGCAATGTTAAAATCTGAGAAATACAATTTCTTGTAAGTTCATGGTGTTTAGTAATAGAATTACAATTCCCTAGAGGGAGTTCAAATCCCTCAGTTTGTTGGTGTTACGAAGGTATAGAGGAACAGGAAGTCACCATTTAAGACAACCAGAAAGCCATTATGCAGTTTGCAAGAGTCTGCAAGGGCCTGATAAATCCATACAATGTAACAGTGCCTGGTTAGTGTTGGCAAACTTAAAGCAATGCAAGACAGTAAATGTATCAAGGTATTCTACAGCCCTGTAGGACTATGAGACACCTACTGATCCACCAAGCTATCTTTGATGACCTTCCTCGGTCTTTGCAAATTACCAGAATTCCAAGGTAACATCATGCAGCGATGCAGCTTCAAGAGGTGGCAATTATTTTATGAACTATAAGTTCTCCACCAGTCAGTTGCCAACAGCTGCACAAAATAAAACATTACGTACAAGATATTATTATCAGTGACATGAAGCATCTGCAAAGTTCTCTCATAATGGTCGCTCATCAAAGGATCTCTCAGGGAACAATGTAAACCGTAGGTAGGCTTCAGAGAAGCAGTGTAACACAGCTGGACTTTTCCAGAATCAGTGCTACCATACATGCTGAAGATACAAGAACAAACTACGAATTCAAGTGCAATTTTAAACCACGTGGTAGTGACAATACTATAATTAGCACCAAAAAAAGAGATGAAAATACATAATAAAAATTAAACCATAAGAATCTTCCAGAAGTGTTTATTCTAAGATGAAACAACCATCATTTTTACACCGTCAACTTTTTCAAAAGTTTTGCAAAAGAATGAATTGTTGCTCATTAAAAACCAAAACAAAACACTGCTACTATATTGAGGCTCCATATTTTTTAATGAAACAAATAGAAAGCCCCATGGTAACAACCCACATTCTGTAACAAGCTGCAACTATTTAAAGTATTTTTCCATTACCAATTTAATACACTCCTACACTCTTTTCTACTAGTGATACAGTTACAGTACAACAAAGAAAAACTACGGAAGCAAGAGGAAGAGATTGTCCTGGGTACCCCTTAGATGAAATAGCAGCTGGAGAAAACTCTTATCAGTTGACATCATTCCTGCTAACTAATTCTCTGCTGTGGTGGCAGACTTGGTAGGCTTTCAAACACTTGTTCTCACTTGGCCCTTTGGTAGGCACTCCTTCACCTCTTCGCTAGAAGCAGGTCTAACTCTGCTAGCCTAACTCAAGAAAATGTGAACTTCATCATCTTCACAAGCAGACAAGCGCTATTTACATAAACTCTATTTATTTACATAAAATTTTTCAAGGATGTGTAATAATCACAGAATGTCCATTACCTACATTTACATGTTACCTAGTTTCCAGATAGTAAGATAATAAAATAGGATTACTTTCTCAGAAAGCAGTTCTAATAATTTTTTGTATACTACAGGACTGTACTCATGACTACTACCACACACCTTCACATTAGGATCTTTTAAACAGCAACACAGCATCAAATCCGTTATTTGTTTCTAACCCTCTGCTGACATTATATACCAGACGTATTCAATTACACATGATAGCGATCTAGGTGTTTTGGATATATGCACAGACAGCTTGTGCACTGCAAGCAAGTCTAGGTCTTAATATGCTCTACAGATCCCCAATACCTGGAGTCAAATTTAAACAGTACTTTCTGAAAGTTCACGTGTTAAAGTACTGTGCCATCTTCTGAGACAATGAGAGCCTGGGAAAAAAAAACAAACCAAACCAAAAACCACACACAACAAACCCCAAATCCTTTGGTGTCAGTTCAGAAGAAGTACTGATGTTTAGGGCAACAAAATTACACCTGACACATTGCACACAACTGTCTTCTGTTCACAAGTTCTCAGTTACTGCCAAGAATGCAGTTCAGGTAAAACTGACTTCACAGCAAGGTAAACATCTCCAAACTCAAGGAACAGGAAACGACAGCAAAAGCATGTCACATACGTCAAACACTTTCGTACTGCTAAAGTACCTTTCATCTATTCTTACATCATCACTAAGAAATTATATTAACCAAGGAAGCAGACGTATATTAAGAAGATAACTGTTTCTGGGCCCCAATATATTTAATTCCCTTGCTTTACAATCAAGGCACAATGAATGAAAGAACGGACAAGCACTGATTTAATCTTACAGGAAATTTGTAATAACCCCCCCCATACATCTCCATAGGTATTGGATGCTAATATCGATACTTCAAAGGGATAAAAAACTGATCCCAAATCTTCCTCATTTCAAGCCAAAAATGTCTGTACATCACTCTAAAATGAGTGACCGAGTAGATCATACAAATTCAACGCAGTACTGCTTCATCTACAAAACGTTTTCATTTTCAGCGAAATACATAACACCGTCCTTCAAAGCGTCATGCTAGGATTCAAGGCGGTAATCACTTAAAACACATGGAGCAGAGCACAGTCCAGAGCTGTTTCCGGGCTCCTTCCAAAGTCACGATTGTGCCCATCTCTCTTACCATCATCAACAGCCTCTTTACAATTATAGCAACAAGACATACTAAGAAAAAAAGAAACGTGCTCCGAAACAAATAAAAAATCCCAAATGCCAAAGCATTAGCAAGCCTGACTGACTCCTACCGCAGCTCGCCGCAGCGGGGGCACGCCCTACCGCTCTGGGAACAGCGAAGCGGCGGCAGCGTGCTCCGGGGAACTGCGAGAAAGGCACCGAAAAACACAGGGCTGAGATTTCAGCACATCTTTCTTCCTCCCTCTCTGCCACATTCTGCCGTTTTCAGTCAGCCCCTCGGACCGCACGGCATCTCCCCGCGGGCCAGGAGGAAGGATCGCTCCCGCCGGAAGGGCTCGGGCCGGGCCCGGCTTCGCCCGGCCCGCCCGCAACAGGTCTGACCGCGGCCACACGGAAGGGGCGCACACCGCCGCCCCAAGCCGTCGCTTCCCTTTCTGCTCACCGGTCTGACCAGGGAGTCCCGGCCGAGCCGCTCCTCTAAACCCGAAGAACCAGGTTCCCACACCGCTTCGCCGCTCGGGTTTCTGTGTCTGGGACACCCTTCCTGCCCCCAGCCCTCGCCCGCTCCCTGCCTGGGCCCCAGAAAACCTTACCTGCGGGCCAGCCTGCCGCAGCACCGGGACGCCTCAGTATGGAGGGGGAATTTTCCACTCTGTGCTCCACGCTTCCACGGCTGCGAGGAGCTCGTGGGTCCCGGAATCGCCTCAGGCTCCTGCCTTCCTTCACTCCCTACGTCCAGAGACCGGACCGCGGTGCCCGCCGGACACGGACCTTCCAGCTGCTACCTCGCTTCACCCTCTCCAACGCCCCCTCCAGCCCCTTCCCCGCGAGGGGCTGCAGGAACCGGAGCTGTTGGCACAGACAAGCCGCACCGCTCCAGGCCGCCCCCTCTTCCCCGCCCCGCGCTCTTGCCTCCACCCCTTCAGAGCCTGGCGCTTACGGCCACACCGAGAACGGGGGTGAGAGACTGCGGTGAACTTCAAACCAGCCGCAGGCCCCGCGGAAGGGGGAAGGGGCCGGCGCTGAGCAGAGGGAGGGGAGCGGGGCAGGCACCGCGACCGCGACCGGGACCGCCCGGCAGCGCCACCGGCACTGCCCGGCCCGCGCACAGGCCGGCGGATCCACGGCGCAGGCGCGGCGGAGGGAGAGGCGGGCGGGGCCGCATGCGCAGAGCTGTCGGCGGCCGCCAGGGCGCTGGGGGGCGGGGCCTGCGGGGAGCGCGAGCGCGGGGCGGGCGCGCTGAGGGCGGGGGGAGCTCGGGGCGGCGGCCCCGGGGCAGCTCCCGG
Organism: Empidonax traillii; assembly: GCF_003031625.1. Classification (NCBI taxonomy): domain Eukaryota; kingdom Metazoa; phylum Chordata; class Aves; order Passeriformes; family Tyrannidae; genus Empidonax; species Empidonax traillii. Next base: position 666,723 of record NW_020955934.1, read on the forward strand.
CCCCCTTGGCACCGGGCACAACGCCCGACTCGCTGCTGTGGTGGGGAGAGGTAGGTCTGGGGCCTTCTGCTTTGTGCTTCATTCTCGGTTTCAGACAGGGTTTCCTCCCGTCGAGCGGCCTTGCCCAGGAAAGGGCGGTGCGGGAGCTCCGGGAGCCGCGACCCACGGGTGGGTGTCCCCGCGGGCCGTGCCCGGTGTCCGCAGGGCACAGGGCACCCTCGGCACACCGGCGCTTCGCAAGGCTTTGCGGGGGCGGCTGCCAGGCAGGGGTCCCGGGTAAAAATCCAATGCAAACATTGGCGACTTATCTTCTGTTGGCCCAAACACGACCGGACTGCTGTACTGTCAAAACTGGAATATATGCAACCGTCACCGTCCTCAAGAATAATATACTGAAAATAAAGAAATTACTGTTACATGTATTCCAATTTATACACAGAAGAACCAACTAAGAGTCATGAAACTTGCTGGAATTCTGCTATGAGATACGCTTGGGATCAGATCTGCAGTAGTTTACTTTTCAACACCTGTCATTAAGTGCAGGGTGTCTCTAAGAGCGTAGAGATGATTAGAGGACGTGGCATTTTGTATGTTTGAAATCGCATGGGAATGAAAAAGCACTGTTAAAATAACAAGGTAAGACTCAAAACCATTCACCAGAGTCCTTGGTAGAGTTCAAATGCCTTACTAAAATAAGCCCAAGGGGATGTACATAAAGTAAAGGGAAAGGAACATGCAAGTGAATTAAATCTATTAAAGTAAATGTAAAACATCTTTATTGTGTTTTATCAGTATTTTATAATTTTCCGTGTGAGAAACCCTTCACTGTTTCAATCTCTTTCTTCAGCTCATCATACAGCATAGGCTCACCATGCTTATTTTTAACATCACATTAATTTCTGTAGCTAAAGATGATCTCACTTCAGGGAAATGAAGTAGAAAGTTTCTCATGGACCATCTGTAGAAAGCACCAACAAAAATCACTGGTTTAAAATCTTCGGTTATATTTGGTGTTTCTTCTTGCAGAAGGGCTCACTGATTTTCTGGGCTTTGTGGAGAATCTTCATTAAAAACAGCTTGGGTCATTTTGGTTTGTTCACTCTTGAGTGTTTGCATAGAGTCTTCTGAAATGTGGGATGTCTCAGGTCTGCAGGGGATGATTCTCTCTTAATGTATATAAAGGGCAAATTTTTTTTCTACCATATGTACATTTTTCTATGATGAAGTGTTGAATTTTTACACCATTAGTCTTTTGATATCATAGACTTCACATTTTTCTGTAATGATAGAGCAAAATGTCTCCTTTAGAGCGGACATGCATTTTTGTCACTTGAAAGAGCAATTGTTTACTTGACTGAGAAGCAGTGCACAGTTAGAACAGGCAGTGGTACAGGATGTCACAGTAGCAATTCTGAGCTCAGGCACATTAATGAGTAACTAAACAGTCAGGTTATATTCTGTTTCATTATAAACCTTTAAGTAGAAGCCAGAAAATGAAAGTTGTGTTTGAACTTTTGCTACGAAATGACTGCAGTTACAAAATGTACAATCATTTATGAATACACTTTGATCAAATGATTAGTGAAGCTACTGTAAAGCTTGCTCTATTAATAATGAGTTTCTGCTTAAAATAAGTAAATGAATAAAGGAGGTATCGCTGGATCTGCCTTTGAATATTTTTTCTCTTCACTCTTGTCTTCTTATACAGTAGGTTAGTATAGATCCCTTGTCATATGTAATTGAACTTGCTGCTTTACTCTCTCCTTTCCCTTTTCTCTCAAAATCTCTCTGAAACTGTTTTGCTCAGTTGAGGCAATCCACGGGTGAAATCTTTGTTTTTTCTAGTGATTGTCGCTTAAGGAAGTATATCTGGGATGAATCTGTACCTCAGTTATATGGAATACTTTCAACAGTGTCAACTTCCTGCAATAATTTGTATACATTTGTTAAGAGATTTTGTCACTGTACCAGCTTCTAAGAGAGAAAAAAATGTGTTTTCTCTGCAATGTTTGCTATTTGTGCAGTTCTTTGGTTTTTTTTCTCCCACTCTGTAACATTTCTAATCTTCCCATGAATCTTTGTTTTGTGAGTATTTCACCTTCTGGTTAAGAATGTAATACTGATGGCACACATGTAAGATTATAGTGTAACTTAATCCCTAATGTTATTCCATGTATTTTCGCTTACGTATCCTCCCTATTCTCTCTCACCCCCACCACCCTCTCTTTTTGGAAAGAATAACTTCCATCTATTACTTTAAATTGTAGACTGGTTTACTGATGGAGACTGATTGGTTTAGGAGCATTTCAAGAAGTTCTGACCACCTCCATTGACTTACTTCTCTCTACATTTTGTGGTCTTCCTTTCCAGTAGTTTATCTCTCCTCAGTTCAGATACCATCACTCAACAATTCATTTGGCACAATTGAATACGCTTTTTTTCCCAGCTCTCTCTTTTGGAGATTCTCAGTAATTGCTTGTTACCCCCTCCCCTCAAAAAGGGGTGTTATAGTACTCACGTTGACATGTGGAAAATCAGCTTTGTGTGCCTATACTGTAAAATAAGTGCACTTTTGTAATGCAGAGAGCAAGTTTTCCTTGTTTGTTTGGTTTTTTTTGTTTGTTTTGTTTTGTTGTGTTTGTTTGTTTTGCTTTTCAAAAAAGTTATTGGATGTGCTTACAGGAGCTTCTGCCAGGCCCATTTAGTCCTGTCCTCCCTACCTTTTTTTTTAAGAGCCTAATTTCTGCTAAAGGTACATTTCTGTCACAGACACATATATAATATAAATGTTTTCAATTTCAGCATTTATATGTTTTTTAAAATTTCAAGAGGAAGCAAAAAAGATGCATTGCCTTCCTTGGATGATCTTTTGTATGTGATCTTCTCTGCACCAATTTTTTAACTCTGAAATTATAAGAACCCAGAATGTATCTACAAAATAGAAGGTCTGGGAAACTCTAACAATCAGATAGTTTAGATCCTAAGTTAAATCATCATCATGGCTAGGCTTCGCTAACAAAGATTTGAGAAGGGCTCTACCCACGCTTGCTAACAGCTTCAGTGAACTTCTCTGTTGGTATATGCTGGACATTAGGTTGCATCATCCTTTGAAGGTGAAGGTGGATTTTTCCCTTATCCAAGTACTGTTAAAGTGGAGAAGCATAAGGACACTGAAATTTAAACTCTAAATGTCAGGCTCTGAACTGTACTTCCTAGTTTGTCGGATGTGTATATTGCTCACAGAAGCCAGCCAGTGGTACCTCTGCACTGTCTTTGTAGGCTTAATCACCATCACTTCTGGTCCACCTGAGCAGTCACTCTCTCTTCAGTCAGTGGCAGCTATGGATGCTCAGTGCTCCTGAGAGAAACAGTCCATTGCGATTAAGCAGATTGGGTTTAATAATTCTGTTTGCTGAACTGAAAATCAGAAGGCTGGGAAATAAGTAATATTTGTCTAAAAGGTACATGCACCTGAGATCTAGGGCAAAACCAGCTTTACGGGATCATGTTAGAGCAGATAATAGCTTAGATGCATGAAATTTTAGGTCTATCACGCTGTACAAGTGTTTGTTAGGTTTTTGTTTTGTTTTTGTTTTTTTAAAGGTGAGTTTCTATTCTGAACATTTTAGGGAAATACAGTGCTAATGGAGTTCAAACACTAGGTATCAATAGGGAAGAAGAAAAATGTGGAAAATTTACAGAAATTTTCATAATAATTAATTTAAAATAAATACACTTTAAACCATGCTCTACTTGCCTGTAAAGTCTAACCTGATGAAATTTGTTATTAATTTAATAATTTACTTTATATAGCATTTTAATACAGCATATCCCTCTTTAATCTTTCTTATGACAATATGCAGATCTCTTCAACTAGAGAATGAAGCTACCAGAAGACTCTAGATGTCTGGTTGTGACATTTAAGCTGGCCAAAGTAAAAAGTGAATATATAATTTGAAAATATTTAAACAAATTAATTAAACTTAATTAAAATCGATAGTATTCCTTTAAATGTGCAATGCATTTTAGAGCTTGAACATACTTGATTACTTAGATTTTTGTAGCACATTTCTCTCTGTGTACTTCATGTTGAATCTTCTGGGGATTATGGCAGCTCAGCCTTTATGAGCTAGGAGTAAAAAGCAAATATTTATGTTTCTGTATGTAACGTGCAGTTTTGATCTAAAGTAAACTTTATGGTTGTAGAATTCTGTACTTGATTCATGAACAAGAAACCATTATTTGCAATTTCTGAGGTTTTGTTAGGACTTTTCAGGAGTTATTAAGATGATCTTGCAAATAATCATGGTTGCTAAGGGACATCCTAAATTACACCTATGCAACTCTGAGACTTCTTGAATTGTATTAGCAAAGGTCAAACCAATTGAAAAAGAGTAAACAAAGCTTTAGATGATGCAAGTGAAAGAATGTGTCTTCAGCTGTTTCTAGGCTGAGCAAACATAAAAGCACTATAAAAGCAAGCAATGTCACTCTCAGTATATACTGGACAATTCTACTGCCAGGCATGTTTTAATTCTGAAAAGTGACAGGAGAGTCTTGTTCAATATTTCTGTAAGATTTGAAAGGAAAGCTAGTTAACTTTTGTGATGATTCATGCCTGAATATTTTGCACACTTACTATTCTGAGTAGCTCAGCTAAAAAAGTGAGGGAGAGCACACACAAACTGGATTATAGTTACTTGTGCAGACTTGTTTATTAGCATCCACTCAAGAGAGACAGTTGGTTACTTATGCAACCTGAGCTCAGCTTGCACAGATGTCACCAAGGGCATACCTTTAAAAAATGGGATTACACAACTGTAATGAGAACACTGTTTGGCAGGGAGAACCATTGCTACAGGAAGTGAGATGAAAACAAAAAATAATGCTGGGTGATTAAAGGAGCCAAGGTTTGTTTTGTGTGCCTGGCAATTTTCTTTGTAAAAAATCCAAAAAACCCAAAAGACCCACCCTACCCCATCTCTCTACATGACTACAGAAAGCATATCTGGTGTCAGAACAAAGGTGCAACAAATATGAATTTTTTTCATACTGTTTTTATACTAATTTTTCAGAACAAAGCTATACTTCGAACCGTGCCTTAAGCTTTTATACAGCAACTTAGCTTTGCTGCTTTATTATCTACATCAGCTGATTTAATCACTTAAGACTGAAAACAAATACTTTTAGAATTTGTTAATAACAGTAGAATGGGTTAATCCACCAATTTAAGAATCCTTCAAATCTCTAACAGAAATTGTAGTTTTTGGGTTTATATATATAATAAATTGGAGCATGATATAGTAATAAATTAAATATTAAAACTAAGGAGGCTAAATGGAATCTCAGACAGGTCCCAGTGTCAAATGACAAGCAATTACTTAAATAACCATTTCATGCTGTTAGATTATTCCTTCACCAAAGATGTCATGGTATTGTTCTAATTCTCCATGTCTGCTTTGCTTCAAAACCTTTGAGGAAAAAGTTAAATAGTCACCAGACCAGCATAAGTAAGATGTGTACTGACTTTTCAAGCTTTGCCTGTTTCCTGAGGGACATAAAATCAATCAAGTCCTGGTAAGCCAGACAGCCATGCATATTTTTAGAACAGCCAGTTCTGCATCTGCATTTATCTACTTTTCTATGTTATGGAGGGAACATTTGGCCGGGTTGCTTGTAAAAGATGGTACCAAATATAACTTGAAGGTTAATAACTGCTTTCTAAACATAAAAATACGGGTTGATTGAAACTACATACTAGTTGTTGTGTTCCTCATAATTTGTCATTGGTAAGTGTAGAACTAATGTCTCCAGTATAACCTGGAACAGGAAAAAAAGTGGCTTCCTATCTACATGTTGTTACTGATAAAACATGCACACCTTTTCTTAAAAAAAAAAAAAAAAAAGGCCCAAGGGGAGAAGAAAAAAAAATCACTTCCATGCTGGAGGAGGAAAATCAGTAAAATCTTTTATTTCAAAGTTCTTGATTCTGAAGTATTTCATTCTGCTTAGGTAAAAGAAAAAAACTTCTAAAACTGCTCACTAGTTTCATGCAGGTTTGCAGGCTGTAAGGCGATGGCAACAAGAGAATACTTTAAAAGTATACATTGTGTACTCCAGATTACCAGCACCACAGAAGCTAAAGCAGCCTCACTTCTAGTGTTTTGTGATTTCATAATGTTACCTCCCTACCCCTAACCTTCATACGTGGCTGCCACTGGAGCACATGTTAAGTGGACTACACCAGAAGACCCCAAACACTGTGTGGCTTGTGGGTAGTATGTTACCCAATGCAACTTTCTGACATTGTTTATAGCTATAAGAAATTAAAATGTTGTAACAGAGGTTGGCAAGAAGAAAAGCAGCGTGTTACTTGCTGAGTATTTGTCCCTAACGGACTAGCAGAAGTTTAGACTATTAAAGAATGAAATATCCAGAAAAGTACTTTGAATAATAATGAATGTATGAGCCTTCATATTGGGCCTAATTAGATTAACTTAAAACAATTTTTAGTACATGGCTGAAGAGAAGAAAATACTGCATGATTCATTTTGACTAAGAATTATATAATAGTGTGATGCTGGTTAATGCGTTATGACAGCATGTGAAGAGTTATCTTTCTTCCAGTATCTGAACAGAGCCAAAAGGAAGTTATGCCTTCCTTTTAAGTATCTGTGTGCCTTTTATATTATAATTACGAAATTTTAACTGTTAGCAACACTTTTTCTCACCATAACAATTTTTTTCTCGTCTTGGTGTACCAACTGCAGGATTATCTTGGTACTTTGCATTGTGGCACTTCATACTGAAGAATGAATACAGGTCTAGAGAGTTACATGATTAGAAATAACATTTCTAGCTATTTTTATTGGTTATAGGGATGAACTCGAATAAGGTAGGATAATAGAAGAACAATACATGACACTTTACTCTTGGAAATCAAATACTAAATAACCCTATTCTAGTCACTACCAGTAGGAGACAGAATTATATCTTGGTGTTTGCAGGAGTTCTGTGTATTCTGACTCAAGTAGCCACAGCAGGCCTCCCTGCCTGAGCAGGTCTGGTCTTCATCTCTGGTGAATAATTCAGTGTAGCACTTCTGTGAAGAAGTATTATTACATGTGTTTAATAAAAAAGAGTCACAGAATAAAATTTTTTCTGTAAATTCTTGAGTAAACATCCTAACTCTGAGTTTCTTTGGCTGCATGCAACGTGCTGCTAAATTAGAACGAGAAGCTCACAATACAGTTCCTGGTTCATAAGAAGGACCTGGCAGTGATGGAAATATTAAAAAAAAAAATTGCTCGAAATATTTTCATTTAGCCAGACAGAGTAATAAATGACACAATTGTCTTGTTCTTTTTATGCCAGTCTAGTTTGCTCTATGTACAAACTTGTAAAATTCCTAGTATCTTTCTTGAGATAAACTTCTTGATTATGGCCTCTGTCTGACCAAATGTACTGAATGCAATTTAATACGGTGGCAGTCCCTGTCAATGCAGCATCTCTCTAATCTCCCACTGGTATTATTCCAAATGAAGTTTCAGGTGCTGCAGGACAAGCTGAGGTCAGCCTAGTTTTTCATGACAGAATAGTTTGAGTTCATATTGCATTTATTATAAATGTAGCCGTATAATTGGTTTGAAGGAAATTACCAGAGGAAATACTCACTTGAAGACTTGTCACTGTTTTGTGGTGATAAGCATTTCTTTTAAAGGTTTTTTTTTTTTTTTTCCTTCTGTAAGCATAGCATTATACTACTTCAATTAAGGCATCAGAGTTTATTTTGGATAGTTGGAAAACTGCTACTTTGCTATTTAGAAGGTATGTGATCCATTTTAATACATGCACTCAGCAATAAGGAATATTTTATAATAGTAAATCAAGATGGTATATTTTATATTAATAATGAAATATAAGTATTCTGTGACCTGTACCTTATATTTCTTAACCCAGTGTCTCTGGCCTTTTCCATATAAGCAGGGAAAGACTTCACATGAGAGAGGAATGTGGAATCAAAATGAAAAAATAAGGTGAGCAAAGTCTGACAGAAAACCATTTGATGATTAGAATCTGAGTTTAATTTGAAATAGTGCATGTTAAGAGATGAAGATGCAAAATCACATAGTTGGAGATTTCTGAGCAGTTTGCTAATTCCTTCCCTTTTAAATAATATCTTTTTCAAGTCAAAGATTCTCACATCTCAAGATTCTGCATTTGCAGTGTTTCTTTGCAGACAAATACTGAATAGTAACTGTGCTGCTGTAGTAGTTTGCCAGAGGTGATGAAGTATTTGCTACTTTCAACTGAAAGGCAAGTGACTTTCCTTTATGTAGAAGTGCCTTATGGGCCTGATATTGAGAAGAAGTCAGCATGAAAGAAGTTTCAAGCCTGAAGCCCTTGGTGTCTTCAATCAGATACTCCACCCCACTCAGTGGGTGGCAAAGCTTGTAGTAAATCCTAGGAGCTAGAAAAGGAAATTAAGAAGGATGAGAAACATTTCCCTCCAAAACATTTCATTGACAGGTATGAGTAGCAGGGAATTGAGTATGCCAATACTCAAGCAGCAATATAGCAGTATCAGGATATTATCTCAAATGCTGACAAGTTCCTAATCTGAAACTGGTTGAATTTGAGCACTAATTGATAAATCTAGCTACATAAAACTATTGTTTTTGTGCTTTTATACGTAATGGCTATGTGCAATCACAGGATAAAAATATGTATTTGCTTTACTTTTTATATTCTAGGAACTGTGATGCAGAGAATTAGTTTAATTATTCCTAAATTGCTGTTTTCTGTATTCTGCATCCATCAGCTAGAAAATCTGATGGCCTCAGAAGGAAAGTGATTATTTTCCTTCATGACCTACCAAATTATACAATATTGTAATTGGGAAAAATACTTCCTGATTCACCTTGAAATAGCTCCTTACCTTAACTCTTGCAAATGTTAAGTACATTTCTTTAGAATCAGTTATGCTATGACTTAGTGACATTTCTCACCTGTGAATTCTGCTGGGTGCAGCATCTCCAGTGATGTTGTTTTAGATGTTCTGCATTTTAGCTAAAGGAATCACACATATTAGGGGTTTTTTTAGGTCTTCTCAACTCAGTGTCTCAATATCTTTGCATGTATTTTTAGCCCTGCTGACTAGAAATTATTAAGTAAAATCATTTGCTGTTTCTTAATGATAGTGTTTAAGGGGAAAATATTTTCACAGAATCAGAAAAATCCCAGCACTCCCAGTTGTGTCTTATGAATGTGTGTCTCAGTATTCTTAAAAAGCACCTCAATATGCAGTCATTTCTTTAACCTTTTTATCACCAGCTGGGCAAGATAAGAGAAAAACTAAAGACCTGTTTGCAGGAAATTGGGTAGGATCATTATTCTTCATTAAAATACCAATAGAAGCACTGAGATGCAAAATAGCTTGCCCACTGTGGGTGACAAGGGCACTGGGAGATCTGGGAATAGATGCCAGGTCTCCTCAAAATCAGGCCATTCCTCTGTCATGAGGAATCTGTCTTCAGGAGCAAGTTATTGTCTCTTTTTAGAAACAAGGTCCCTACCCAAATAGATTTGGTTTTTAGGTTTTTTTTTAAATTTACACTGTGATTACAGAAATAATAAAAATACTCAAGTGAGCATCTGCTGCTGGCTAATTTAAAATCAAACTCATGACAAGCATCACTGTTGATAACGATTACCGTTTGATAGCATCATTGGCTCCCTTTTCTTGGCATTCAGAGATTTTAAGGTACAATTAAAGTAAAATAGAAGTTAGGAGAAAGGTTTTGACACTCTAGGCAAAGCAGAAGAGAAACACCACTTAAGGTATTGATAAAATTAAATTTTTTGTTTTAGGAAAGTCAGACTCTTGCAGGATCAAATCCTGTCACTGACTTTCAAATATTCCCATTCACAAAAAAGGATGGCTCTAGTGAGTCAGTTTACTGCAGTGGTTCTTAATAGTCTTTCTTCAGTGGCCGATCTTGCACTTTGTACTTTTGGAAACAGAGGTATATGGGATGAAATGTGATCTCTGAACAATTTTCCCTAGAGCAGAGAGGTTGTGTTCCCTTCCAAGGTGCAGAGGAGTAGTGCCTGTCAGCTTTTCTTCTCTCTGAAGTGAGTTAATTCCTCTTGGCTTCTCAGTGTGAACAATTGTGGCTTTTAGGTTACCTTTCAGTTTTTCTCAGACAGTGCTCTTGCTCTTTTCATAGCCCTGTGCATTTTGAACACACTCACAAATCTGACTTTTCCCTCATGTCACTCACCATCTTTATTCAAATGCCTGTTAATAACCTTTTTCCTCCGTTTTTTGCTTAACTGAGCTCTGGGCACTACAGGTGAATATATGAATGCACAAATAAATAGCATAGACTGTTTGATATGAGGTCAGGCACATGGTAAAGAAATTCAATATCTGATACACAGCAATTACTTAGAGTACTTTGTACACAGAAGGATTATATAGCAGACATAGAATCTTTGGGTTTAGTCAGTGCTCTGATCTGAATGTTTTTAAACTTTTATCCCACTGTTGGTATAGTTTTGCATTTGTAATACTGACAGTTACTCTGCAAAGGCATAGTTATAATCTCCTACAACACTGTCATCTGGTGGTTGTTTTAAGTCACGACATTTAAATAAAAAAGTAAAAATAACAATCAGATCAGGCTAGAAAAATGCTCTGATTATCTATTTATACTAAAACTCTTCATGTTCTAATCACAGCACTATAAACGATTTTGCACAACTATTTCTTCTCATTCTGTAGGCTGCAGGCACAATGAGTTACCATAATTTTCACGGCATTGTCAGATATACCGCTGTCTTTTGTAATGTTTGTGATCAAAATACTTCCGAACTGAAACTGTTTATCTGTGCATCTATGCATGGTACACTCCCTGACTGCTTTAGCATCAACAATGGTATTTTGCATTCTATGAGTAGGAATAAAAACTGCAAATATTACCAGATGCAACATTCCATAAACTGTCTGTAAAGAACAGTGATATGTACGTGAGTTCTGGACAGTAACTTCTATTACATGATCAGTGCTCCCTTCTGCTTAGGTTTTTTTCCTCTAGTACCAGTTCTTGTTAATTTCTTTGTAAAGCAACCCCCTCAATGTCAATTATTATCCAGGCAGAATAATAGGAATATTCAACATTATTTTAACAGCAGGAGGATGAAATAAAGAAAAATTCAAACATGAAAAACGTCCCTTCCAAAAAATACAAACCAACATTAAAAAGCTATCAAAAACACTACATATTGTACGTTCTTCTTTGTCTTTTAATATTTGTATTGGATGACTGGATTGAAAGAACTAGCTGCTAGCAAATTCGTAGATGTTTGACAAAGTAATTGGTGTTGAATGCGTGGAAAACAGTATTGAAAGACATATTCATAGTTCATACCCAGATTTTTTTTATGACTTCCAGAAAGCTGCAACAACTTAAAGACAGCTTTTTAAAAATTAGCTTAGATTGGCTGAAGGCCGTATGCATGACTACTTCAGCCATCAGTAGCATCTAAAATAGTTACTGGTTGAGATAGTATCAATACTCCCAGTAACAGAGTTGCTTGTTAGCCAAACTTGAAGTAGCACCTAGTGGTATTAGTTGTGTTTGAAGTTAAGCAAATTGCTCACCAAAGACTGACTGTTCCTGAGCGCTCTGAAATAACTGGCAACATAAAGCTGTCCTGCTCCTGAGTGCCTCTGTCTGCCTTGCAGCAGCTCTGGTTCTCTGGGGACTCTGCACTGTAAGTCAGCAGAAATGGCTTGATTTTTTGTCAGGTTAGTTTTCTGCTGACTGAACACACAGAAATGACTAAGGGAACAGTCTGACAAGCACTGGAGCTAGCAAAAGGCAAGGAATGGGATGGCAGGGATGTGTGGGCCAGCATTGCTGACACTTAGAGAAGTCTAGACTGCTATGAAAACATAGTCTTTTACATTTCATGCTCTATTTCCTTTCCCACAGAAATACCTTAACTGCTATAGATCTAATTTGGAACAGATGATAACCAGTGTTGTTTGCAGATATACATTTATCTTTCACAACACCATAATATCATATTTTTCTTGTTTAGTCTATGTTAACTGGTGTACTTAGGGAAGATGAGGGACAAATCTTCACTTTCAATTACTACTTATAATTTTAGAAAGAAATCTGCTACGATCAGATCAGGCCTCTAGAAGTAAGGTACTATTCAGTTAACTGTGGGATTTTGACACTCTGTGTTTGTATGGAAGAATGGTTCCAGACATTTACCACAGGACTTCTGTGGGGTTTAGAGCAAATGCTTTGTGTATTGCAATATATTTTAATCTAACTTGCCCAGATGCTAAAACATTTAAAGCCCTTTTGTAAGGCTTATGATAGGGTTTTGCAGAATTATCACATATGTCTTCAGAATTTGGATACTGCTACTTAATGTGGGATACCACTTTGTATTACTGGAGCAATACTAGATACATAGCCACGGATCACAAAATATTGCTGGTTTGCACCAACTCATAAAAACACTGTCCTTGATTCTTTAGATGCCAACAATCTATATATGATTAAATGATACATACAAATATTATTTTGCCTCTTTCTAAAACCCAAGTTAGGCACCTCCTGTGAAGAACAATTCCTCCTGTGTGTGGAATTTACACAAGAAAAGACCTTGCTGTAGTAAAAAAAGTTCCCTAGAAAATATCCAACTCTCATGATTACCAGGTTAGTATTATTGCAACCCATTAAAAGAGTTTCAATTAATAAATCACCTTACCATTTTCTATAGCTATTGAGACCTTAGCCTAGGAAAAACATCATAGTTTCTAGTCTTTTACTTGTTCTCTTCCACATAGCCTTTACTCCTGTGAAAACATCTGTACTATGAGAAACACTCAGAACATACCATCTCAGGTTTTAAATTTTCCAAGGAAATAATACAGAGCTCTCTTTTATATGGGATACATTTTATGCAAGAATTAACAAAGCTGTGTTTTTCTGTTTGGTAGCGGCAGGAGCTAGTGTCCTTTCAGTTATATATCTATCCATCAAACACACATACTACATTTAGTGACTTAGGTTTAAAATTGGAGTGCAATCTGTAGATGCTGAACAGGGAAAGATAATAGAACACGTAGGTATGAGAGAATCATGGATTTATTAGGAGACTGAAGATTGTTAAAGGGTTTCCCAAACTGTTCATTAGGCAATGCTCCTCTCACTTGATAACCTCTGAATTATTGAGAGGAAGCAGAAGCTACCTGCCTGAAGTAGAAAAGAAAAAAAAAAATTTTATGGCTGTAGTAAACTTAGTTGCTTCATTTCCTCATGGACTGCTATTCAGTTGTTTTTGCCCTTTTAGTCCTGGAGATTTTTTCCTATACCTCTGTTTTAAGCTAACCTACAGAAGAGATAACATACATGGCTATTACAGCTTGTAGGTTCAAACTAGCTTTGTTGAAGGTGTTCGCAGTCAACATTTGTTCTCACCAGAAATCAGCTGAATGTGCCGTCATCTGATGTATGCATAGTAGCCTTAACAGGAACATACACAAAAAGGATTGCTGCTCCATTGTTGGAGAATGAATGCTGGCTACTGCTGACAGTCCTCTGCATCTGCACGGATAGGACTGGACACACATGCACAGATGTGATCCAAAAAGGGCTCTAAAGCCGTAGAGCTGTTTATAAACAGAAGAGTATTCAAAAGGGTTCAGGGCAAACGAAAACAACGCGACTTTCTTATTAGCAGACAGGCTTTCAGGCTGTTTCAAAGAGCAGTTGATGAGCATTTAGTCGGAAGCTTTCACAAGCCCGAGAACCGAGGACTTTGTTGTTACCTTGTTGCCCGATTCTTTGGCTTGTGAAAGCTTGTCCGCGACACGGTCACTCCCGGCTCAGGAGGGCTCGGTCACACGAGGGCTGTCGGACAGAGCCTTGTGGCGGGGCGGCGGCGGGGCCGCGGGCGGTAGGTACCGCTCCGTTTCCCATCCCTCTTGACGGAAGCGGTGACTCCTTCCCTGGGCAGCACCGCCTCCCGCGGCCGCCGGCAGGGGAGCGAGGCAGGGGAGCGAGGCTCAGCGGCGCTGCTCTGCTCAGCGGCGCTGCTCGGCGGCTCCATGGCGGGCCGGAGGGAGGGGTGGCGCGGGCCATCGCGCCACAAGTTTGTTCCTCGCCGCGCTCCGTGCCGGCCGGGGCGCTCGGCTCCACGTGTGCCGCGCAGGCGCAGCTCCGTGGCCCTGCCCCGCGGAGCGGAGCGGGGTCGAGCGCGGGGCGGCGGCTCCGCGGTCAGGGCGGGGGGGTCGGTGCCGGGCGCCCCGCGCCACCTCACCGGCCGGCCGGGCACTTGTGTTCTGGTCCTCTCCTCCCTCCCGCCACCATGTTCAAGAAGCTGAAGCAGAAGATCAGCGAGGAGCAGACGCCGCCGCGCGGGGCGGGGGGACGCGCGGGCCCCCTCCTGCCGCAGGTACGGCGGGGCCGGGGCCGGGGCCGGGGCTACCGGGCCGGGCTGGGTTTGGGGCGGCCTCTCACCCGCCGGGGCAGGGCCGCCACAAGCCCGGGGACACCTTGGTGTGCCAAGGGCCGGTCGGACAGCAGCAGGGGCAGGGCGCGCCGCGGGCTGCGAGCTGGCTCGGCCGGCGGGAGTCGCGCTCCGGTTTGCTGTCAGCGCTTCGCTGGAACTTGGACATCCAGCTTGGTTGGTATCGATCCGCCTCCTGCCGTGGAAGCCTCTCTAGATGCTTCTGAGACCGCAGTTTGGCCATTCTACAAGGGCAGTCTTTTGGACGAATGTAAAAACTATCTCTTGTCTGAACATCAAACAGAAGGGGGATTCGTTTTTAGCATTTACAGTAATGACACTTTTATATGCGCTGAACAATAATCCAACATTGACATCTCAAGTTATCCTTTTCTCTCAGTGTTTATTCTTTCAATTCTGTAGGTTCTTCTTGTTTTCGTCCTTTACAGGGCTGGTTTGCTTACCTCAACCTTATTCTTGCTTTTTTTTTTTCACTGTGGAAGAATTGAGAATATGGTATAAATCTGAGATCAAGGCGTTTATTTATTTGTTTTAATTGTAATTTAATTGGCTGGTTTTTTTACATGTGCTTTCATTAACTGTTGGATTCTAGAAACTATAATTTTAACATTATAATAATGCACATTAGATATGACATGGGTGCAGAGTATCTCTGTAAGTGATAGTGGCCAGAAAAATGTTACATGGATTGAAACAGAATAACTTCTCTCATGAAATTTTGGGTAGAAGGGCTTCAACAAGTTAACTTTGTATTGGCAAACTCCATGTTTATAATGTCTGCCCGTGTGTAATTGCTGGGTTTTAAATATCCTTTGCATCTTGGAATTTAAAAGAATAAAACTGATATATAAACTCTATATCCTGTAAATGTTAAGGTATAGGCAGGTAATTTGGTTAATTTGACTAATGGATGATCAGTTGTCTGGGCTTGATTGAGTGTAATTTGAACCACTGGGAGATCTGACACCACATAGTCTCAGTATTAGAGCATGGTTTCAAAACTGCTGACAGTCAGCTATGTCGTATTTTTTAAATCACTCATTTGTCAAATAGAGGTAATATTTTTGGAGATGGGTTTACTGTAAAGTTTTATGTAGTTTTTCAGTCTTATTTTTAGGTGTTTCACTCTGTCTTTTCTAGTTAGTGAAATTTAGTATGATTTTGTTAGTTGCAGTTTAGAGTGCTGCCCTGAACTGGCATGCGTGGTGAACTTTCAGTACAGTGCAGCTGCAGAGTTTACTGTTTTCAAGAAACAGCAGCTGAATTATGATACCTTGTGCACAGTATTGTAATCCACTTAGTTCAGGATACTGGGTACACGTGTGTGACACTTTTTCTGAGGAGGTG
>NW_020955934.1:683313-689161 GCF_003031625.1 Empidonax traillii
TTGCAGTTTAGAGTGCTGCCCTGAACTGGCATGCGTGGTGAACTTTCAGTACAGTGCAGCTGCAGAGTTTACTGTTTTCAAGAAACAGCAGCTGAATTATGATACCTTGTGCACAGTATTGTAATCCACTTAGTTCAGGATACTGGGTACACGTGTGTGACACTTTTTCTGAGGAGGTGTTTGTAGTCCTCCTTCTTTCAAATGAATGGTTGGCTAACTGATGTCATCTGTCAGACTGAGAATACCTGCACTCTGCCCCTCACAGTCTGAGGAACACATCTCTTTCTAATTGCTGACAGAAAACAATGCTATTGCAATTACAGGTGTCTTGCACTGATCCTTGTTGAACATTTTCATCTGAAAAATAGGGATGAAGAAAAAATTGAGACAATCAGTGCTTTTTTGGCCTTCTTTTAGACCTTAGCTGCCTGGCCCTCTGAGTCAGGACCGTGACTGCGGGAACACTGACTTTCCATTTGTGAACACTGAAATTTTAAGGGAACCAGTTGTGTCAGTTGGATGTTTATACGTTCATGTTGTCGAATAGGATTCATCCCTGAGTACTACGGAGCCAGCAGATGTTACTGTCATTTTGGGAATCTGGGGAGGTCCCTGCTGACTGGGAGCTAGCCAACATTATTCCAGGTTACAAGAAAGGCATAAAAGAAGACTCAGGAAACTACAGAGCTAACCTCAGGAGCTGGAAAAGTTATGGAGAAGATCATACTGGGTGCTACTGAAAGACATTTAAAGAACAGTGCCATCATCAGACACAATTAACATGGATTCACAAAGGGAAAGTCCTGTTTAACAGATTTAATAACTTTCTGCAGTATGATCACCGGCCTGGTAGATGAAGGTATGATGGTGGATCTGGGTTTTAGAAAGGCTTTTGATAGTTCTTCCCACCATCCTTCTAGACAAGTTGTCCAACAGTGGAATGAGCTGGTACACAGTGCCCTGCGTGAAGAACTGGCTGAAGGGCAGGGCTCAAAGAGCTGCAGTGAACAGGGCAGTATCTGTCAGGTGACCAGTTATCAGTGGTGTTCCTCAGGGCTCAGTTCTAGAGCCAGTTCTGTTCAATCTTTCTATCAGTGATCTGGAGGATGCAGTTGAATGCACAGGTAGTAAGTTTGGTGACAATACTAAACAGGGAGGTGCTACTGACCCTCCTGTGGGACAAGAGGCCTTGCCATGCAGAGGGATCTGGATTGATTGGAGTGTTGGGCAGTCACCAGTGACGTGAAACTGAATAAGACTGACTAAATGCCAAGTTATGCACCTGGGATGGAGTAATTCCAGACACGAGTCTAAACTGGGAGAGGAGTGGCAGGAGAGCAGCCCTGCAGAAGAGCCTCTGGGAGTGCTGGTTGGCAGGAGGCTCAGCAGGATCAGCCGTGTGTGCCCTGGCAGCCAAAGGGACAAACCACATCCTGGGGTGCAAACACAGCATCAGCAGCCAGCCAAGAGAGGTGGTTATCCCACTGGACTTAGTGCTGGTGCCGTCTCACCTTGAGTCCTGTGGGCAGTTCTGGGCCCATCATTTAAAAAGGGTGTGAAGGTGCTTGGATGTGTTCTGAGAGGGGCACCAAAACTGGGGAAGGGGCTGGCAGGAATGGGCTCTGAGGAGAGGCTGAGGGTTCTGGGTTTGTCTGGTTTGGAGAGGAGGAGGCTGAGGGGTGACCTCACTGCACCCTACAGCTTCCTGAGGAGGGGAAGGGGAGAAGCTGTGTCTGTCAGGGGAGGTTTGGACTTGCTATGAGGAAACACTTCTTTACCCAGAAGGTGGTCAACACCTGGAGTAGGTTTCCTGGACAGGTTTGATGTCCCATGCCTGTCGGTGTTGAAGAGGCATTTGGACAGTGCCTTTGAAGCCTTGCTTTAACTTTGGCCAGCCTCGAAGTGATCAGGCAGTTGGTCCCTTCCAACTTAACTATGCTCTCCTGTTTCATCTCTTCTGGTCTAGCTATCTTCAGGTACATAATCCTTCTGTTCCTTGCATAAGATATTTGTTCTGTGGAGCTTAGTGTCACTGAAATGACTAGAACCGTTAAGGGCAGGGTGAAGATGTATGTTCGTGCTGCTTCTAAACAGTGACAAAGTGTTCATGAGCATTTGGAAATCAATTTCCTTCTGTGTTGTGAGGGCCAGAAACAATCTTCTTTAAAACCCTGCCATTAAGTTGGGGCAGCAATAACGGAACAGTAGGCTGTTGGCATTAATAGATCATAATTGTTTTACAACAAATATGAGCAGTTCTGATGTGAAATTTTTCAGCAGGACATAATGCTTTCATGGTGAATAGCTGCTTGATACTAGGTAAGATGTTTGATTTTGAGTAGTATTTTCAGGTGAGGACATTTGGTCTACTTGGTCAGACCAGTAACTATGACTAATTTTGGAGTAATTTTGTATTATATTGGCATTAATTCACTAGTATCCACATTTTACAAAAAGGTACCTATAGATTTAGGCTATAAAGCATGTGTAACTATCTGAAAAACAGTGTGTTTTGGTTATATCTTTTCAGTGGTCTGATACTCCTGTCAGTCATGTTTTTGAACATTTAACTCCGTGTCATGAGGCAAGCATTTTGTGGAGCAGAATTTGTGTGTGCAGCCTCAGCAATGATGCTGCAACAAGTTGTTAAAATATTTATGGTGTTTTGGTTTGGTGGTTTTTTTGTTCATTCTGGTTATGTTGTAGAATATACCTAATGGGAGATCTTGCTAGTTACTTTTTTTTGCATATACTTGTTGATACTTTAATGTCATTACATTTATACTGAAAATTTTATATTTGAAGTTTGAATTATGAGGCTGTCAAGCTACATTTGGGTTAGGTTGGTGTGTCTTTTTGGGACATCACTCTACATGAAATTGTAAAATTTCTGTGAATAGATGTTCAGTGCTTATAGAAACAACAAGTACATATTGACATCATAAAATGTGGCATTTTCTGCTGCTCTTTCTCATTATTTAGATGCAATTTTAAAAATGTGTTTTTTTATTTTGTTATTTTTTGTTGTTAATTTCTTAAAGTAATCAAATGGTATTTTACTTCTAAATGCTTGAATCCCTGTCAAATCATAAAACTTTTAATCCTTAAGTAATTGTACTGTGTTTCTTGTGTTTGAAATGTGGTCTAAGAGAACTACAGTCAGACATAATCAAAACAACCTGTGTTGTTGCATGTTCTTGTGGCTGATTCATGACACATTCTGCTCTGGAGATTTTGTAATAAGGTAGAACTTGTCACATACAGTTATTTTCTTTAAATAGTTCTAGACTAGGCTTTACTGAGATGTTATAGTTAGTAATTGATGAAGTAAATTATGATACAGAATAATTAGTTCTGGACTTTAAAGTATTACTTGTTGATATACATGATCTCTGTGTAGGTCCCTTCCAAATCACCTCCACCAACTGGCAACAGAAGCAGGACATCTTCATGTACAGATCAGAATGATGAAGGCACTGTAACACCAGACAAAGAGGTCAGTTGAGAACTGTTTTTCAACATAAAAAAAAAAATCTGCCTTTGTGTCCTTGATTACATTGTTTTTAATTCCTCAATCTCACTATTTTCTGCATGTTTACAACTATGAATAGTCCAGTTTTTATCTTAAATACTGAAGTGTTTAATACTAATAAAACAGACCTTTAAGCTTACTCCAGATTAGTAAACTTTTTAAGTCTTTAGGTGTTAAAATTCTTACCCCTTAGCTGAACTGAGTGAGGTAGTGGGACAGAAGTTACTTTTTTCAAAATTCCAAAATGTTATCAGTTTAAAATAAACCTACAACTTGTATGCTCCATTTATGGAATATGAAGTAGGTTTCTTTTTCACACCAACTTTCTTCTACAGATTGTATTTTATTAGATCTGTGGATCTTCAGTGTTACAGAGAAACTCATAATTTTTTCATGTATAAAGGAAAAGAAGAAGTCCGTCCAATTCTGTATTCTGTTACTGCAAGTAGCTCATATTTACAGTGTGAGGTAAAAGTGTATATTGATACTTGCGTAGAACTTCTGACAGTTTGCATGTCAGATGCTTTCTGAGTTCGTATGGTGCCGTTTGAAAAGGCCCTAGATGATTAAAATATGCTTACTTAGTGCTTCCAGTCTTTTCTGTGGAAGAATAGTGTTTGGTTTTCAACCTGTTACTGCATTCACTCTTGAACGGAATTTGAGGTCAAATGCATCAGTTATATTCACTACAGTTGCTGGAAGTTCAAAATCTTTTTGTTCTAGAGTATACTTCAAAGTCAGGCCCACCTGCAGAAGATAAACAAAGCTAGTTTGCTGTCAGCTTGCTGTGGATGACCTACTAGTCATGCAGATCGAAATGTCACTCACTCCTCATGAGTGTCATGGAAGTGACAGCAGAGCACAATATATATAGCTCTTCTTACAGCTAAAGATAAAGTAGCCATGGTACTTTTCAGTCTCGCTTTAGTGCTGTAAAATTACTTGTAGAGGTATTTTTAAATGAATTGAAATATTTTTATAGCATTGGCTATTAATAAAGCACGACAAATCAAGCTGAAATAATACTCTTTCAGTACTTTTGCTAATCCTGCATCTTCCCTGTATTGACATACTTAATTTGAAGTCGTTCTTAACAGATGTTGCCATACAAAGATAGTAGTGGTTCAGATATATCTATATTTTTCCTTTCTGACATGCAAATTTAAGACTAAATTTGTATGTATCTAAAATTGGATTTTACAATTCCTGATGGTTACACCGAGTAGATTGCTCATGAAAATGAAAAGCAAACCAGAAAAGAGTATTGTATTGTATTTGATTTCTGTACTACCTCTTTCTGAAAATGCTGTTCTGCTTTCTTAGGTTCTGGAGCTTTTTTAATTGCAGGGAAAAACCTTGAAATTTCAGCTCTTCATTTTTTCCTTATGCCTGATCACAGTAGGGATGAGGCATAAAAGAATATGTTGCAAATTGCACAAAATTGTTTTAAACAATATTTTGTAAGTAGGAAAACTGCTGAATGATTCACAACTTTTTTTCCTGGCGTTCTCCAACTTGGACACATAACCAAATTTATTTATTTATTTTACTCTGGGGAACGATTTACTTGTCAGTAAAAGATGAAACTCTAAACCTTTAGCTGATAGCTGAATCTGCTAGCTCCTTGAACTAGGTGAGCAAATACTGGCTTGTCTCTTAGACGAGTTTTGTAGTCTGATTCCCTTCCCTCTGTCTTGCTGTGCTTGTATATAACATAGCAAGACTGTCCACGTACAACTATAGAAGCTTGTAAGTGTTGACATACTTCAGATACACATATACCTTGATGCACTTTGCTAACCAAATGCATGATTTTTCAGATTTGCTTGATGCAAGTTAATGTGCAGTTTGGAACTACTGATTCTCTTCTTTTTCTGAAAAAGTATAATGATTGCCTTTGGCAATCAAACATATTTTATGTATGTGACGTGCATAACATTTGACTACTGCCATCTCCAGAGCAATCAGACTTGGGTCAAAACCCCTGGTAAATTCTGCTTTTTCTTTCACAGTATGTTAAGGAAGCCCTTTGATCTAGTGATCACATGTACTTTGGCCTTTGCTCCCCACTCATCAGAATCATAGCAAGGAAAGATTCGAGCATGGTAATTCTTCAGAGGGAGGAGGAGTAAGAATAACAAGGACACAGTTGTTTCTGGAGTTCAGAAAGTCCTTAAAGATGAAGTAAGGCTTCTTATCTTAGGCTAGACTTGAGAGCTACAAAAACTGTTTAGAATGCTGGAAATACAAAGTTTTTTTAGAAAATAACCTCCACTGATAATACTGAAGGAAATATAACATCAGCTGGGGTTTGGC
>NW_020955934.1:689182-693648 GCF_003031625.1 Empidonax traillii
GGAGGCTCAGCAGGATCAGCAGTGTGTGCCCTGGCAGCCAAAGGGACAAACCACATCCTGGGGTGCAAACACAGCATCACCAGCCAGCCAAGAGAGGTGGTTATCCCACTGGACTTAGTGCTGGTGCCGTCTCACCTTGAGTCCTGTGGGCAGTTCTGGGCCCAGCATTTAAAAAGGGTGTGAAGGTGCTTGGATGTGTTCTGAGAGGGGCACCAAAGCTGGGGAAGGGGCTGGCAGGAATGGGCTCTGAGGAGAGGCTGAGGGTTCTGGGTTTGTCTGGTTTGGAGAGGAGGAGGCTGAGGGGTGACCTCACTGCACCCTGCAGCTTCCTGAGGAGGGGAAGGGGAGAAGCTGTGTCTGTCAGGGGAGGTTTGGACTTGCTATGAGGAAACACTTTACCCAGAAGGTGGTCAAAACCTGGAGTAGGTTTCCTGGACAGGTTTGATGTCCCATGCCTGTCAGTGTTGAAGAGGCATTTGGACAGTGCCTTTGAAGCCTTGCTTTAACTTTGCTCAGCCTCGAAGTGATCGGGCAGTTGGTCCCTTCCAACTTAACTATGCTATCCTGTTTCATCTCTTCTGGTCTAGCTATCTTCAGGTACATAATCCTTCTGTTCCTTGCATAAGATATTTGTTCTGTGGAGCTTAGTGTCACTGAAATGACTAGAACCGTTAAGGGCAGGGTGAAGATGTATGTTCGTGCTGCTTCTGAACAGTGACAAAGTGTTCATGAGCATTTGGAAATCACTTTCCTTCTGTGTTGTGAGGGCCAGAAACAATCTTCTTTAAAACCCTGCCATTAAGTTGGGGCAACAATAACGGAACAGTAGGCTGTTGGCATTAATAGATCATAATTGTTTTACAACAAATATGAGTAGTTCTGATGTGAAATTTTTCAGCAGGACATAATGCTTTCATGGTGAATAGCTGCTTGATACTAGGTAAGATGTTTGATTTTGAGTAGTATTTTCAGGTGAGGACATTGGGTCTACTTGGTCAGACCAGTAACTATGACTGATTTTGGAATAATTTTGTATTATATTGGCATTAATTCACTAGTATCCACATTTTACAAAAAAGTACCTATAGATTTAGGCTATAAAGCATGTGTAACTATCTGAAAAACAGTGTGTTCTGGTTATATCTTTTCAGTGGTCTGATACTCCTGTCAATCATGTTTTTGAACATTTAACTCCGTGTCATGAGGCAAGCATTTTGTGGAGCAGAATTTGTGTGTGCAGCCTCAGCAACGATGCTGCAACAAGTTGTTAAAATATTTATGGTGTTTTGGTTTGGTGTTTTTTTTGTTCATTCTAGTTATGTTGTAGAATATACCTAATGGGAGATCTTGCTAGTTACTTTTTTTTGCATATACTTGTTGATACTTTAATGTCATTACATTTATACTGAAAATTTTATATTTGAAGTTTGAATTATGAGGCTGTCAAGCTACATTTGGGTTAGGTTGGTGTGTCTTTTTGGGACATCACTCTACATGAAATTGTAAAATTTCTGTGAATAGGTGTTCAGTGCTTATAGAAACAACAAGTACATATTGACATCATAAAATGTGGCATTTTCTGCTGCTCTTTCTCATTGTTAAGATGCAATTTTATAAATGTGGTTTTTTATTTTGTTATTTTTTGTTGTTAATTTCTTAAAGTAATCAAATGGTATTTTACTTCTAAATGCTTGAATCCCTGTCAAATCATAAAACTTTTAATCCTTAAGTAATTGTACTGTGTTGCTTGTGTTTGAAATGTGGTCTAAGAGAACTACAGTCAGACGTAATCAAAACAACCTGTGTTGTTGCATGTTCTTGTGGCTGACTCATGACACATTCTGCTCTGGAGATTTTGTAATAAGGTAGAACTTGTCACATACAGTTATTTTCTTTAAATAGTTCTAGACTAGGCTTTACTGAGATGTTATAGTTAGTAATTGATGAAGTAAATTATGATACAGAATAATTAGTTCTGGACTTTAAAGTATTACTTGTTGATATACATGATCTCTGTGTAGGTCCCTTCCAAATCACCTCCACCAACTGGCAACAGAAGCAGGACATCTTCATGCACAGATCAGAATGATGAAGGCACTGTAACACCAGACAAAGAGGTCAGTTGAGAACTGTTTTTCAACATAAAAAAAAAAAAATCTACCAATGTGTCCTTGATTACATTGTTTTAATTCCTCAATTTCACTATTTTCTGCGTGTTTAAAACTATGAATAGTCCAGTTTTTATCTTAAATACTGAAGTGTTTGATACTAATAAAACAGACCTTTAAACTTACTCCAGATTAGTAAACTTTTTAAGTCTTTAGGTGTTAAAATTCTTACCCCTTAGCTGAACTGAGTGAGGTAGTGGGACAGAAGTTACATTTTTCAAAATTCCAAAATGTTATCAGTTTAAAATAAACCTACAACTTGTATGCTCCATTCATGGAATATGAAGTAGGTTTCTTTTTCACACCAACTTTCTTCTACAGATTGTATTTTATTAGATCTGTGGATCTTCAGTGTTACAGAGAAACTCATAATTTTTTCATGTATAAAGGAAAAGAAGAAGTCCGTCCAATTCTGTATTCTGTTACTGCAAGTAGCTCATATTTACAGTGTGAGGTAAAAGTGTATATTGATACTTACATAGAACTTCTGACAGTTTGCATGTCAGATGCTTTCTGAGTTCGTATGGTGCCGTTTGAAAAGGCCCGAGATGATTAAAATATGCTTACTTAGTGCTTCCAGTCTTTTCTGTGGAAGAATAGTGTTTGGTTTTCAACCTGTTACTGCATTCACTCTTGAACGGAATTTGAGGTCAAATGCATCAGTTATATTCACTACAGTTGCTGGAAGTTCAAAATCTTTTTGTTCTAGAGTATACTTCAAAGTCAGGCCTACCTGCAGAAGATAAACAAAGCTAGTTTGCTGTCAGCTTGCTGTGGGTGACCTACTAGTCATGCAGATCGAAATGTCACTCACTCCTCATGAGTGTCATGGAAGTGACAGCAGAGCACAATATATATAGCTCTTCTTACAGCTAAAGATAAAGTAGCCATGGTACTTTTCAGTCTCGCTTTAGTGCTGTAAAATTACTTGTAGAGGTATTTTTAAATGAATTGAAATATTTTTATAGCATTGGCTATTAATAAAGCACGACAAATCAAGCTGAAATAATACTCTTTCAGTACTTTTGCTAATCCTGCATCTTTCCTGTATTGACATACTTAATTTGAAGTCGTTCTTAACAGATGTTGCCATGCAAAGATAGTAGTGGTTCAGATATATCTATCTTTTTCCTTTCTGACATGCAAATTCAAGACTAAATTTGTATGTATCTAAAATTGGATTTTACAACTCCTGATGGTTACACCGAGTAGATTGCTCATGAAAATGAAAAGCAAACCAGAAAAGACTTGTATTTGATTTCTGTACTACCTCTTTCTGAAAATGCTGTTCTGCTTTCTTAGGTTCTGGAGCTTTTTTAATTGCAGGGAGAAACCTTGAAATTTCAGCTCTTCATTTTTTCCTTTTGCCTGATCACAGTAGGGATGAGACATAAAAGAATATGTTGCAAATTGCACAAAATTTTTTTAAACAATATTTTGTAAGTAGGAAAACTACTGAATGATTCACAACTTTTTTTCCTGGCGTTCTCCAACTTGGACACATAACCAAATTTATTTATTTATTTTACTCTGGGACATGATTTACTTGTCAGTAAAAGATGAAACTCTAAACCTTTAGCTGATAGCTGAATCTGCTAGCTCCTTGAACTAGGTGAGCAAATACTGACTTGTCTCTTAGACGAGTTTTGTAGTCTGATTCCCTTCCCTCTGTCTTGCTGTGCTTGTATATAACATAGCAAGACTGTCCACATACAACTGTAGAAGCTTGTAAGTGTTGACATACTTCAGATACACATATACCTTGATGCACTTTGCTAACCAAATGCATGATTTTTCAGATTTGCTTGATGCAAGTTAATGTGCAGTTTGGAACTACTGATTCTCTTCTTTTTCTGAAAAAGTATAATGATTGCCTTTGGCAATCAAACATATTTTATGTATGTGACATGCATAACATTTGACTACTGCCATCTCCAGAGCAATCAGACTTGGGTCAAAACCCCTGGTAAATTCTGCTTTTTCTTTCACAGTATGTTAAGGAAGCCCTTTGATCTAGTGATCACATGTACTTTGGCCTTTGCTCCCCACTCATCAGAATCATAGCAAGGAAAGATTTGAGCATGGTAATTCTTCAGAGGGAGGAGGAGTAGTAAGAATAACAAGGACACAGTTGTTTCTGGAGTTCAGAAAGTCCTTAAAGATGAAGTAAGGCTTCTTATCTTAGGCTAGACTTGAGAGCTACAAAAACTGTTTAGAATGCTGGAAATACAAAGTTTTTTTAGAAAATAACCTCCACTGATAATACTGAAGGAAATATAACATCAGCTGGGGTTTGGC